>NW_025544806.1:670747-893688 GCF_000150115.1 Histoplasma capsulatum G186AR
GGGGCTGATGGGGGTAAATGTGCTGTTGTTCCTGATTTTCCAGGTAGCTGTCGAGCCGTGGCGCGGACACAGGTTGGTGAAGGGATTTGAGGAAAAGGTTATGGAGGCGTTGGAGAGGGAGAATGGAATGAAAGAGGGAGTGGGTGCTGTGGAAGGTGCCACCCTTCGTGATGGTGCCACTACCGTTCCTACTACAGCAGCTACGCCATCACTCATCGCAGAACCAGTTACTCCATTCTCCAATATCTCAGACGAGACTCCAGCAGGACCATCAGATGCCGCCATGTTTACTGAACAAGACGTTCCCGATCCAGCCATCGTATCTGCTACCGCACCCACCCTCACCCCGTCACAGCCGAACAAACAATCACAATCGTCGACATCCGCGCTTCTTCTACCACCAGACGCTACTCTGTCTCCAGATTCCTGGCGCCAGACGATCCATGACCTCTTCGGTGAACGACGCATTACGCTTTCCCAGCGCGAGCTGACGACGGTAGCGCTCGAGAGTGCAGCGGCTGGTGCGGCCGTGATGGGCGTTTTGATTGCCCTGTTTAGACCACGATGAGGGCGACTACATAGTCGTATTTATTGAGTTGGAAATAGCAAATCATTTCACGGTATTCATGAACAGAGATAGATAGATTTGGTATATTTGTATTAAACTTCCCTCCATTTTCTCTTCTCTTGTTGTATTATTTCCCCACACGATTATTATTATCTATACTGTTTCTGTTGCACGTTTTAGTTTAAAAGGGGGGGAGAGGGGGGGGGGAAAGCTGTTCGTAGCTGTGTGAGCTATACGCAGTACACGGCTGGTGACAATCGATGGAGAAAAATTTGAAAACTAGATTTGCAAAGAATTTTCCTCTCTCAACTTGGATAGTTAGATCATCTCGCCATCTCACCTAACATGGATGAAATAGTTTGAAAAGGCTGAATAGGCCTCGAATTTTCAGCCGAGAAGATAACTGCTCAAATTTCTTGGGCAAAATCAGGTTCCTGGAGGCTTAGCTTCTTTTCATATGTGCTGAATATATATAGATACATGGCCAATTGGTAAAGAGGAGTAGCAAAGATGGCAGAAGAGAAAAAGAAAAAAGGCATATCATACCACCGGGTACAAATGGTAGCAAAAGCCTTTACCTTTTCTTCCTTCCAAATGGCTCAACGGACATAACTCAATCGGTCTCTCGTCACGATACCCGTGAATAATGAAACGGATCCTAGCAGTGTTCAAAGGAATAGAACCGATTCACTCATTTGACCATCAGAACTTCCTCAAGACACTGACGCCTCTGTTGCTAACAGCATGCGTAGACAACGGTGTAGACGGATCGTAGATAAGAAAGAAAGAATAGGTGTATATAAGAAGAAGTCTATTTATGGTTTTCTTTTTCATTCAACGCTTTTTGCCTCCCCTTCTCCATCTAATAAAACGAGTACAAAAAGTAGAAATAAGAAGCTACAGATCATCTTTTCCCCAGCATACACGGCACGGCACTACACGACACAACACGGGCAATTCAAACTTCAAACAAGTAAGATAGATAGAGGGAGGGAAACCAAAATATACACACACAAATGGAATTGAAGTTGGAGTTGAGGGCGCAGAGGGGATAAATAAAAAAAAAAAGGGTAGAACTTTGTATGTGGGTTTGGGCGTGGGCTGAAATTTATATAGATAGTTTGTTTTCCGCTTGCATGTTAGAAAGCTATAGCTGTGTCTAACCGATGATCAGACTCTCCTCGGTGGGGAAACTGTACGGCGGGACCTCGAGGTTGAGAGGTGCGGGACCTTTTCTGATACGACCGGAAATATCATAATGGGAACCATGGCACGGGCAGAACCACCCTCCATACTCACCCGCTTCGCCGATGGGTACACAGCCTAGATGGGTGCAGACGCCTAGGGAATGATTTGTTAGAGATTTATCCGGTTACACTGGAAAGCTTTGGGGTTCAAGGGAGGCTGTGAAAAGAAATCAATTTACCAAGCATAACAAGCCATTCAGGCTTCTGAACACGGTCCGAATCAGGCTGAGGATCCCGGAGACTCTCCCATTTGGCGTTTTCTGCTTCTTGGATTTCGTCAGGGGTGCGGTGGCGGATGAAAACGGGTTTGCCTCGCCATTTGATGATAACCTGTATTTTGTTCGAGAGCGCAGAGGCACGCGCAAAAAAAGTCAGATACGATCATTACTGGATTCACCCTCCAATTTTTCTCCCACGCTATCTCGTTATCTCCAATTGAAGGGGATGCAGGGAGATAAATGGAATGCGTACGTTTTTGCCTTCTGGGATCGCAGAGAGCGCAATTTCAACCTTGGCTTGGGCGAGCACGTCGGCGGAAGCAGACATGTTGACGAGGAAATCTAGATTCAACGATCAAATCAGCAACCGCGCAATCCTAATTAATCTTAATGCGAATCCAATTGTTGGCTTGATCTCTTCTCCACAACCAAAGGTCCAAAATTATCAAAGGGAGTTCCCCTCCCTACAGGTACAGCCGACATAGTCCATATAAAAAGAAGCAGAACAGCGGTAAAATTCGATAAATAACTATAGATGAATAACAATGCAAAGACAATTCGAAACCTACCTTGCACTGTCGCTTTGGCACCGACAGCAGTCACCAAACCCATACTGCCAGCCATGAAGTAAGAAAACACCTTATTCGACGACTCGCCGGACTTGCTGGCATATTTCTTGAAGCTGGGGATCTTGAGGGTGGACGCGCCCTCCTTGGATTGTCCGAAGGGGCTGTCGAAGGAAGATGTCGTCGACGTGGAGGAGGTGGTTCGTCCTCGGCGTTGTTGCTGGGAAGTGAGTGTGGCTGCTGTTCGAGCGGAAGAGAGCTGCTGGCGGGTACAGGCCCGGACGAGCGTGGAGGTCGCAGAACTGGAGAGAGGAGGCATGGCGGGCGAAATCCAATTGAGCAGTTTCTGCGGGGAGAGGGTTGGCTTGACAATTGAACGGGGTGGGTTGGCGGGAGGTTGAAGTGGAAGTTCAGCGGTGGAAATGGTTGGAGGTTAGAAATTCGCGAAAGACCGGAAGCCAAATCACGAGACGCTGATTGGCCCACAGAAAGAGAATGTGCACAACATTACAGAGTAGACAACATGGACAACATTGACAACATGACAAGAGAGGCGCAAGGGAGGAGAAGATGTGTGCATGTTTGCGATTTAAAATGGTATGATAGCACATACGATTAAAAACTGTGCGATTGAATGTTGGGAGCAGTGGGGAATAAATACACAAACAGCCAGTTGCTCTATTTGACTTCCCCATTTATCATCTAATAGTTCCAACAAAACACCAGACCAGTATCAATCATAATCCAAACCATCAATGCTAACAATAATGATAACTAACCGTGGTAATAAATAAAATTCCAAAGGAAAACAAAGCAGTGGAAAGAAAGAATAACTCCCCGATCCCCTGGAAGCTTTTATAAATACACCAGCCACAAGTTGAAAAAGAACCGAAAAAAAATTACCCTCACTCATGGTTAGAAGGGAAAGAAAAGTATCCTCATATCTCATTGCGTCATCTCAATATCCCCATCAGTCCCCACATCTTCATCGTCCGGATACATTGGATCGTTAGCCACAAGAGTACTATCTGGCCGTGATGAGTGCATAACCATCGGCGGCCGAGATGTTGGTATGTGCGTGTCCCCCTGCCCGTTCAGATCCAGCATGGAGTCTTCTCTCCGCTCTCGCGACGTCGTGCCATTCGCCCGCATCCTCGCGCTGCTAAGTGTTCGCTGGTTCGTCGACACGCCAGCCCCATTGGCAGTCTCCTTCGCTCTCTTTTCTTTGAACTGTTTGTATGTCGTCGTTTTTGGTATTACATCTGCTAGGAACTCGAGGTTGTCGATGCGGGAAACTGCGGTGGCTATGGGGTAATGTTAGATGCGACTGTATATATTTGGCTGTTCGTAGCGGAGTTGAATTAAGAAACGGGGAGAAGGGAGAGAGAGAGAACATTTGTGACCTGTTTCGTAAAATGCTGTACGATGGTTCATTTTGACATACCTAGATCTTTGTATTGGATCGTCCGTCTTGGCTTCCGTTCAGATTTGACGACGTTGTGGCCTTGCTCTGCAAGGTATCGTATAAACAGCTCCTAAAGTTTCCATCCGGAATAACCCCCATCCCCGCTGTATTAGTACACAGCCGGTAAAGCGCGTGTCCCATACACAATAGCAGCGTGAACGATAATCACATACTGTTGCCACCGCGATCACAAATGCGGCGTTGTTCGAGCACTGCGCTATATCCTCGTCGAGGTGGATGATCTTTTTGATTCTAGTCACTGTTGTATTCGAATATGGTGGTCAGTGGCATTTCTTCTTACCATGTAAGGTGGGGACAAAGGGGAATTTATATCGCGTACACGGCAACGCGGAATGACCACTGGCCTCCTCCTGCGGAAGGTTGACGGAGGTGTTGGAAGGCATAGAGCGAGTCGGTGTCTTGTATTCCTCGCGTGATGGAGCCGGGCGGAAGTAATGAACGGTGAGAGAATGTTGGCGAGCGCGATGCGGGGAGAGAAAAAGGAATCGGATGTTAATATGGTAACTGGGACTCCAGATGCGCGATAGTTGGTTGCTGAGAGGTGAGGAAGACAAAGGTGAAGTCTAATAATAAATAACTCCGCGTGCGGAACAATTGATGACGTTAGATACAGGAATACATTGATCGTTAGTTAGCTATTTCCAATTGATTAGAATAGAATATACTATAGTGTATATAGTTTTATATATATATATATATATATATATATATATATTTGAAGGGCCTATCTTGAGATATCTATCAACAAGTACGGAATAGTTAAATCATTCGATTAATTTCCATGGTGCCAGCCCTAGTGTTGAGTCGCGTTTGCCTTTCCTCTTCCATAGCGCAAGCTTACTCTGGTTCGCCCAGGTTCGGATAGTGGACATCACTTGTTAAATCAAGACAGTGACCCACTTCCTCGATCAATCCGCAACCTATCCTCTTGTTTATTAATCTATCCGCCGTGTCTCGGACAGTGACATATATTCCCCGTCCCATTGACGATGATAACGGGAACGCCTGTGTCGCCGGTGTTATGAACCCCTTGCCCTCATCTCAGCCCGCCAACTCCCGCCGTCCACATCGCCGCACCTCCATTCACCGGCTCAACACCGGCGGCTCCACAGATTATGTACGTACACAGACCTCCCCCGCAGTAACGCCACGGGGAAGCGGGACCCACGCCATCCCCCCAACCGTAAGGGACGAAATCTACGAGATCAACGAGATCAAGCGCTACGAAGACTTCACGACCATCGACTGGGTGCAGGATGCCGTGCACGAGCAGGCGCGCCGGCGGGCGAAGCGCAAAGATGGCTCGCGGTTCTGGGACCAAGAGGGTACGCTGGGATGGAGAAGGAAAGTCAGCGAATCGTATGATGCTGGCCAGTCGTGGCTGGTTGTCACCATCGTTGGGGCTGCGATTGGGTTGAATGCGGCCTTTCTGAATATTGTCACGGAGTGGTTGGCAGATATTAAGTTGGGGTATTGCACGACGGGATTTTATTTGAATGAGTCGTTTTGCTGTTGGGGTGCCGAAGATGGTATTTCTCCTCGTTCTTCTTCATTACCTTCCAGCGGCTTTCCGTTTCTTCTTCAGCTCTGTTTTTACTGATTTGCAGCTTTGGAAGGTTGTCCGGAGTGGCGGCGGTGGACATCGATAGCGCCATTAGATTACATCGCATACTTTATATTCGCGGTAGGTTCTACTTTGTATTGTCATTATGTGGTTATGAAGCTGGGGAATAGGATATCTAACCGTTCTCTTCTGTACTTTAGGTGCTTTTTGCGTTCTCTTCTGCCGTTCTTGTCAGCTCATTTGCGCCATATGCTGCAGGGTCCGGCATATCGGAAATCAAAGTTATCATTGCTGGTTTCATCATGAAAGGTTTCCTTGGGGCAAGAACCTTGGTTATAAAATCTTTGACCTTACCGCTGTCAATTGCATCTGGGCTCTCAGTGGGCAAGGAAGGCCCCAGTGTCCATTTTGCCGTATGCACTGGAAATGTCATTTCACGATGGTTCAGCAAATATAAACGAAATGCAGCAAAGACTCGGGAGATCTTGACTGCCACAGCTGGTGCTGGAGTAGCGGTCGCCTTTGGTTCTCCTATAGGAGGTGTTTTGTTTTCGTTGGAGGTAATTACACCATTCTCAAATTATATTTGTATTATATATTAATTAACCTTTACACAGGAAATGGCTTCATATTTCCCCTTAAAAACGCTTTGGAGGAGTTATTTTTGCGCTCTAGTGGCAACTGGAGTCCTTGCGGTAAGTCCCAGCTAGAGCCGCTCTACTTGCCTGATTGGCAAACTTGCTCATGATTCCCTCAGGCAATGAATCCTTTTCGGACAGGTCAGCTTGTAATGTTCCAAGTGAAATATGCTCGGACGTGGCATTCCTTTGAATTGGTTTTTTTCGTTTTGCTAGGCGTCTTTGGTGGGTTGTATGGCGCTTTTGTTATGAAATGGAACCTAAGATCGCAGGCGTTCCGGAAGAAATATCTATCTCGACATCCAATTATCGAGGCTACGGTGTTAGCCGGAGTCACTGCATTGATATGCTACCCGAACATGTTTCTAAGGATCAACATGACTGAGATGATGGAGATCCTGTTTAGGGAGTGTGAAGGAGCTCATGACTATAACGGGATTTGTGAGTATGTATTATTCTTGGCTTCACTGGATTCCTTTATTCAGAGGAATAGATCTTGCTAATAGACTTTTGTTCATCAGCACCAATAATCGCTGGTCAATGGTTATATCCCTTGCGATAGCCACAATAATTCGAATCCTCCTGGTCATCATCTCATACGGATGCAAAGTGCCCGCTGGAATATTCGTTCCGTCGATGGCCATAGGGGCTTCCTTTGGTCGGATGGTTGGCATTCTTGTCCAAGCTTTACATGAAGCGTTCCCGGACTCAAAGTTCTTTGGAGCTTGTGAGCCTGATGTGCCTTGTATCACACCAGGGACCTATGCATTCCTTGGAGCGGGTGCTGCGCTAAGTGGGATCATGCATTTGACTGTCTCGGTCACAGTGATCATGTTTGAGATCACGGGAGCCTTAACCTATATCCTCCCAACCATGGTAAGCTTCGAAAATGCTCCCGAAACGTTAATATGGCCTTGAAGCTAAAATCTCTAATGTAGATTGTTGTTGGCGTAACTAAGGCAGTCAGCAACAGCTTCGGCAAAGGAGGTATTGCAGACCGCATGATCTGGTTCAACGGTTTCCCATTCCTTGACAGCAAAGAAGACCACATCTTTAACGTCCCGGTCTCCCACGCCATGACCAACAAACCCGCAGTGCTTCCGGCAGCCGACTTTCCCGTATCAAAAGCCGAGAAACTTCTGCGGCAACACAAATACAAAGGCTTTCCGATAGTTGAAGATGCCATCAACAAAGTCGTCATTGGCTTTATTGGCAGGACAGAGCTCCAATATGCCATCAATCGCGCAAAACAAGAGGGCCTCCTTTCCCCCAACGCCAAATGTCGCTTCACCACAGCCCCCTCCTTTGCTTCCTATCGCCATCGCGGCAGCATTCCGTCCTCAAACTCCGTAACCCTCCCGGTACCCTCGTCCAATCTGCAAACCTTCGGGTCCAAGCCCTCCTCTTCATCCAGATCTGAAGGCAGCCCTTACAATTCTGATCTCAGCCCTGATGATCAGGCGCCTTCCCGTACCTTCGACGACATCGCCATCTCAACCGGTTTCCGCTCCATAGACTTCAGCCCGTACGTCGACCCCGCGCCGATAACCGTTCACCCACGCCTGCCACTAGAGACGGTTATGGAGATATTCAAGAAAATGGGGCCGAGGGTGATTCTCGTGGAGCATCGTGGGCGCCTATCCGGTCTCGTCACGGTTAAGGATTGCTTGAAGTATCAGTTCAAGGTTGAGGCTCAGGAGCATATTGATGGCTCCGGTGACGATGGTCATGGTCATAGCCAGGGTCATGGTGGGAACGGCGGGCTTGGAGAGGGGATTGTTGAGAAAAAGGCTTGGGAGTTTATTCAGTGGGCGACGAACAAGGTGGCGTTTTGGAGGAGGATGGGGGGAACGGGGATGCCGAGATTTCTTAGGTTGGGGTCCTCGGAAGGGGACGGAGAATGGCATGCACGTAGACGGGGAGGTGAGCATGAGCGTAGCGAGTGGGACGGGCAATTGTTATCGTCGATATCTTCATCAGGTATTGTGGAGGGGACTGAGGAGTTGGATGAGAGGAATGATTAGGTAGATGTAGTGTATGTATGAATCGATGAATGTATGTATGTCTGCATGAAGGAATTTCTGGAATCATGGCGTTGAGGCGGCGGGTTTTTTTCCTTGCTTTCTTTTCCTTCCGTCCTCGTGCACTGCCGTTTCTTTGATTGTGTGTTCATTTGGTGCTGGGAATGCTATATGTATGTCACTCTTGTATTAGATTTGGGCGCTGTTACACGGCCTTTGCTCTGCAATATTAAATTATGCAGGTATGCCGGCACTGAGTGATATTCCGACATTCATATAATCTTATCCGGACAGGTAACTTAGGCATCTTCGAGTAACAGTATAGAAGTCACAGAACACCCATTGTCCATCCGCTAATTAAACACATTATCTCAAAACTCGTGCCTACTAACTAGTAGATGAAAGGCTTCCAAAAGCAAAGATTGAAAAACAAAATGCACATTTCTATGGTCCCAAGAATATGTCAACAAACCTGCTGCAGCTGATTTTCTCCATTTACAAACTGAAAATAAACCCATCCATCATCCACACTCCTAACTCGCCGCCGTCGCCCCCTCCCTCATCCCCACAATAACACATCCCGCCGCCATCAACGCCGCTCCTACCCACCACAGCCCACCGACCTTCTCCCCAAAAACAGCCATCCCCAGCAATGCCGTAAGCAAGAAATTCGCCGTCGTATTCGTGATTGTTACTTTGGTGCTCGATGCTGATGCCGTGAGGGCTCGTGTGAAGAGAGCCCACATTACCCCGTTGGAGAGGATGTTGAGGGCGAAGAAGAGCTGTTATGGACCGTGGTTAGTATTTCTATTTATGGGCACAGAATGGATGGATATGGTGGTGTTGGAGGGAAAGTGTTGGGACTTGACTTACGGCGCGGGTGACATATTCCGCGATTCCCTCTGAGGCGGGAGGGAGGCTAAGAAGGCGGGATAAGGTTTGGGAGAGGGCGGTCGTGAGGTGAGTTGTTGTCCTGGGTTTGATGGTGGTTAGTTAGTCCAAGGTAAATAAAGACCTGTGTAGGTATGCAAAGTAGATGGATGTTTATAGACTTGATGTCAATTGTTGAGAGATTTGCTTTATACATGTTATTTATTCTTATCATTCGTTGCCACTACAATCCCTCCATATCCACTATTCTTCCTTGGCCGTTATATCCGGACAAAAAAGGAGAAACAAAAAATAAATAAATAAATAAATAAACCAAAAAAATAAAGGTAAGGAAAGCAAAGGAACTGGAAAGCAACGAACCCCTTGAAAAAAAAAAAAATACTAATCCAAGAATCGAAAATCACAACCTACAATTTCGCAAATACCCCATTCATCGCGGCGAACAAGCCGCTCGCAACCGCCAGGACGACCCAGCTATGCGCCGATGAAGATGAGCGTGGAGCTGTATTTTCTTTCCCTTTCCCTTTCCCTTGCCCACGCTCATTGCCTTCTTCCTTTCGTCTTGCGGGCTCTAGCGTTGATACTTCGCCCACAGCTGGTGAGACATCCACGGGACTCGTGGCCTGATTGTTGACCCTTCGACGCACCATGTCAAATCAAGAATGGGTTGGGATGAGGGTTGGGGGAATGATGAAAGAAGGGGTGTGGTTGTTAGCTGGTGATGTGTAAGTAGTACTAGTATGGATGTATACACGGAAGGCGGGAGAAAGCAAATTCAATGGGAGATATTTATCGTTATTGAGCCGGCCGGCAATAACTAAATTGTCCGGCTATAGGGGAGGAATGTTGGGTGGTGGAGCTATCTATAACTATGTAATTCGTTTTCCGGCGGTGACGTTGAAAGATGTAAAGGAGAGGCGTCTAAAGCGCTTGCCGCGTTTATCCGTAGTGTGGGGAAGAGAGAATGGCAAAAGCATCGAAACGCCATTTTGAAACGATGAAAATTCAATTAAAGCTGCCAAAAAGGAGATGTTTGCTTCAGGGTCGGAAGCAATCCTCCCATTTCTCTATATATAACCCAACCTTAACAATAACTAAAATGCCCTCTGGAGCAGAGGTAAATAAAGGGTTCATAAGGACTAAAAGCGGAGCTTTGTGTCTAATTGTTTACCAAGCAATATCATGGTGTTAACGTTCGTCAGGAAGCTGGATGTACATGTATACTAAGGAGCAGCTTGCTGAAGCCGGCCTTGATGCCAATCTCGCGCTCATGGGCAAGTCGAGCAGGCAACGAGATCGGTAATCATGTAGACGAAACGCAGCTGTCCGAGACGGATTGATTGCCTTCAAATGAGCTTAAGAGGGGAGAGGGATGTACGACGATTACCACCCGGACTTGTACTGTAGGTCCCTACGGCGACAACCGCTGAATCTTCCACTGAAATGTCTTCGCGGTCTCCACCCCCGTCTCCACTTCCCCATGAATCCTCACATATCTAAAGCGATCATGCAGCCGACTCTTCCTCCCTTGCCAAAACTCTACGGACTCCGGCACAATTCGAATCCCGCCCCAGAACGGTGGAAGCGGGATCTCTTCCACATCCGCAAATCGCGCTTCCATCTCCTTTACGCGATCTTCAAGGATAGATCGCCCATCATCAACAATGTCATGTTTATTAATAACGGCAGCATCAGCATTGGCATTCTCCGCCCCATTGATAACACCAGCCGATGGCGCAGACGCAGACGCAGACTCAGACAGCGGCTCCGTCTCCCAAAGGACCCTACTCTGCTGACTCGCCCATGCACCAATCTGACTCCCCCGCTCCCTCGTCCGCCAATACGTCTCGCTCTCCTCTCTCGAAAGCGACTCCACAATCCCCTCAATACGCACCTGGCGCTCCACAGCTTGCCAATGGAATGTCAACGCCGCCCATCGATTCCCCTGCTGCTGCTGCTGCTCGTCACCTGCAGCCATACCCCCATCCCACCCCCACTCGTCCCTCCCGCCGACCGTTCCAAAAACTTGGCCCCCCTTCCCCTTCCTACTCCCCCAATTACTATATACCACCCACCCCCGCTCATCCAGCTCCTTCAGATAAAGCGTACGCGCACTGACGCGGCCGGACGGCAGCGCCGCCGTGGCCAGAGTGCATGTCTCAGGCGCGGAGGAAGCGGGGAGCCGCGCGTCGCGGAACCAGTTGTTGAATTGCCGGAAGGGGTCTGTGGGGTTGATTTGGGAAAGGGTCAGGGGCGGGTTTGTGAGGAATTGATGCGCGCGGGACGGGTGGGAGAGCAGGGCGGCGTTGGCGATGGGGGTTGGGGCGCTGGAGCGGAGGGGGGTGTCTGGGGCTGTGGCTGGGTCGGGGGTGGGGTGGAGGTGCGGGGGGATGGGGGTCGGCATGGCGGGATGCGGTGCGCTTAAGCTGGTGGTTGTGAGGGGTTGTTGCTGCCGCTGCTGGGTAGGGGCGGGATGCGGTGCTGCGATGTCTCCTGGCGCAACTGGATAGAAGGAGTTGAGAGGTTAGATGGACTCTTGGGCTCCCGTTTGAATTGACCGCTGGGGGAATGAGTCAAATTTTCTCGGATGGCGGGAGTGGTTGGGGGGTTTGATCGCGAATGAAAGGGCTACCAGGAGGGAAAGTCTGGACATACAAATTAATTTCTTCAGTGTTCTATGAGCGTGGGCTGGGGAGGTCCCCACAGCACCACCGCCGGTGTCATCATTTCCTCCAGCTACTCTGTCCAACGTCATGTTTCTGAGCCGGTTGAGACGGTTCCAGATGGAGGTAGGCGGGATACACCAAGGGTAGGTTGGGCGCATCTAACTAAAACATTGCATGTGTATGGGTTGTGGGAAATATCGCGTCTCTATGATGTTTAACGGACGGTCAGGGAATATAATAACGCGATGTCTATGGCAGTTTGACATACAACAGACGAAGAGGAGGGATGGTGGGGAGATGTGAGAAGAACCCGCGAGATGGGCAGGAGTAACGTGACTTTGCCAACAGAGCGGGATCCCGCCTATATACTACTATATGCTACGGAGTAGTACGATGCTACGAAAGACATCGCACTAAAAAAAGGAACCAGAATTTTCTCTCATTGACTAGAATCCCCCGTCATTTGTTTTCAAATTTCTCTCTTCTTAACATCGATTTCGTGGCCCCCTCCTAATACCCTACCTTGCGCTGATTGAAATGGTACTGTACGTATGATTCACCCTTGGAAAATGCCAATCAAATCGAATAATAGAAAAAGAAAGAGTTGCAGCTTTAAATTTTCATTCGTGTCTTTGTACATGTACATACATACATATATACAACCAGAGAGAAGCAAAGGGGAGAAAACAAAAAAGCGAGCGAGGGAAAGAGGAATAACCCCTCCCCCCACGCTCTACCCCTTAGCCCCTGGCCAGTAACAAAAGACAAACTAGACTGGAATCCAGAATGATCCATACCATTTGGGCCAATCATCTTGTTGGTTGTTGAAGAGAGTAGAGATGTGTCTATCGAAACCAGAACGTTGTAAAAGACAAAACATAAAAGAAGAGAAAAGAAGGAAAAGGTAATACCGGTAGAGAATAGGAAAACAAAACCATATATGCCAAATCCAATATGCAATTACCCATCAACCCGCGTTGACATTCTGAAAAGAAAAGAAAAGAAAAACTCCTTGACGAATAAGGTTGGTATCTCTGAATGATACGCCTGGCTGGTTAGATCAAAAACCAAAAAGCAAAAACGTAAAAAATGGCAATAAAAAAAGAAAACGCCCCACACACGTTTTGTATATGTATATAGTACACAAGACAAGATTCCATTTTTATTTCCCAAACTCCTGCTTAGAAAATGAAAGAACAAAAGAGAAAACCGAAATGTTTCGGGGGTATTTTGTTTGTCTCGTGGCGCTTTTTTTTTTTTTTTTTTTTTTTTTGCGGCAGTGAGAAAAAACAATTCAGGACACATGGGCTTTTTGTCCAATTATTGATCTTTTTCTTCTTCTTTGTTTTATGCCGGACAAAACAAAAATCAGGTCCAGTGTAGTAATTTTGTCCTTTTGATAGATGTAGAAAATTAAAAAAAAAAAAAGTGATAAAACACAAACACACATATAAAAAGAAAAAAAAAGGACCCAAGATTAAAACGTATATATGACGAAGACATAGGAGAAGAAATCGAAACCGGCCGGTGGGTGAGAGGTTACAAGAAGCGAGTGAGCCCAGCCTCGCTCATGGCTCTCCGTTTTTTAAGCTGGAGGGGAGCCGGCGGTTCCGCCACCGACTAGTTCCAGCACTTTCCCAGTGACCGCAGACGGATAGCCGCGCGACAGCATCTCCTGCACAACGCCGGACGCACCCTGGCGATCCTCCGCGGCCAGGAAGGCCCTGGTCATGGCTTCATAGGTGCTAGGTTCGCGCTTGCTGATGCCGATGCCGTTGTATACGGACAGCGCATTGGCGATGTTACCATCGGCAGCCCAGCCGTGGATGAGCGTGTTGGCGATGTACGGCGTCATCTCCACGTTGCGGCTGACCATGTGCTTCAGCAGCTCAGCGGTGGCGGAGACTTTGTGGTTGGCGACCATGGCTTCAAAGAGGGCCTGGTACAGACATGGTTGTGGCTGGACGTGGCGGCTGGAGATGACCGAGTCGAAGATCTTGCGTGCGCCATCCATGTCGTGCATGACGCAGCCCTTGGCATGGATGAGGGAGGCGAAGTGCACGGCTTCGGGCTGTTTGCCCGTTGAGCGGATGGTGTCGAGGACTTCCTCTGCGGCCTTCATATCGACGGGCTCGAGGGAGGCGTAGGCGTCGATCAGGAGCTTGTAGGTGTGCATGGTGGGCTGGATGTGTTTTGTTTTCATCCGCTCGTAGTATGCGAGCACCTTGGAGCGGTCGCGCTTCGTGTTGAGGAAATATTGGATGATGGAGTTGTATGGGGCCGGGCGAGGTTTGTAGTTGGGCATAGATTCCATTTCGTCGAACATTTCCTCTGCGAAGCGCTCGTCGCTGACTCTGCAGAGGGCGTTGACGATGGTGCCGTAGGTGACGCTGGTGGGTCGGATACCATTGGCACGCATCTCGGCAAAGTAAAGGAGGCAGTCATCGATCCGGCGAGCTTTGCCAAGCTTTCCGATTAGAGCATTGTAGAGGAATGATGTTGGGTCGACTCCTTCCGATATGGCGCGGTGGAAGATCTTAACGGCCTCGGTAGCTTCATCGAACGTTTTCGTCGACTCCTTTAGAGTGGTGATGTAGAGGCCAAAGGTATTAGCAGACGGTGCTGAGCCGATATTGTTAAGTTCTTGGTGGTACTTGGCAGCCTGGCCGCGTTCGCCAAGCGTCAAGCTGGCAGCAACCATAGCGTCCAAAATCGATGTCCAGCCATATTTGACAACCTTGTACTGGGGGATCAGTGGCACGTCGTGTCTAGCCATACCCAAGATCTCATGCACAAGATCCACGCGTCCACACTTTGCAGCAGCTGCGATCAGCTTGGCATAAGTGATATATCGCGGGTGTCTGCCAATACGGCGCATATTTTTGAATTTGATCATGGCATCGTTGAGTTGGTTCTCAGCCCTACCGCTAGCGTTCTCCAGAATATCAGCAATGACAGCAGACCCACGGAAGTCGGTAGCATGGGCGTATGGGTCAAAAGTATCTTCGTGAGTCGTTGGTTTCGAATCTGGAGAAGGTTGGGGAACCGGGGTGTATCGTGCGGGCACGAAGCTGGAATTGTCAACTGGTGATTGCACATAGCCACGCCATCTCTGAACCAAATCTGGGCGGCTGTCAGCGATCTTAAGAATAGCTTCCTCGAGCACACGGGATTTCAGTGTGTGCATTGGGATCCCAGCAGCCAACGCAAGTTCGAGCATGTGGGCAAATCGAGCTGGGTTGGCAGCGTCAAATAGCTCAGAAGTGTTGACCAGCATTCCGGCCTGTACTTGGAGAGCAAGTGTTAGGTCCTGGATGCTAAGTTGCGAGATACCCGACGGACCAAGGCTAGCGATTACGTGCTCTGCAACAGGCGAAACCAATCCACCATTCTCGATCATGGCCCAGATGAGGGTCATGGAAGCATGTGCTGAGAGAACAGCAGAGGACTCGATCATGACACGGCCAAGGAGGTCGATAGTCTCGTCGATCTCTTCACGAAGGTGAGCCTGGGCTTGTTTGCTGTCGACCGAGTTTCGAATGCGGGTGAACATTTTCCGCGCCTCCATAAGGCCTTCCTCGACTTGGCCGCTTTTAAGGAGGGCGACGGTATACATGGCGGTCGGATGGATAAGGTCCGGAGTAGCGTGGCTTGGAGAGGAGAGAACAGCCCAGAATGGTTTCGCGGATGCAAGGTGTCCCTGACGGATATGAAGAGCAAGCATTGCCGATGCGGGACCCATAGTAGCAGGGGATTCTAGTGGAAGAAGATCGTATGCTTCGGATGCAACAGCGATATTTCCCGAATCAGCAGCTGCCATACAGATCCTGGCCGATGTTGATTCGAGTCCAGTCTTAGAGAGATATTCCCGAGCAGTTTTAAGGGCCTCCGAAAAGCTTCCAGTCTTGATTGCGTGCTGCATCAAACCATCCTTGACAACAACATCCTCCACGGCAGACTTTCTGGCTTCTCGGTCTTCCTTCACTTCGTCGAACGAGGATCTAATCTTATCGAAAAATCGGAGAGCGCCGGCCTCTTTTCCACAGGAGAGATAGGCTTTGATGAGAGCTGCATACACCTCAGCGTCCCTGCGCTCGATGATGCCGAATACACCGCTATCGTCAGCGATAGCCAAGGCTTTATATTCATTGTAGCACTCCACTGCGCTCTTCAAATCGCCATTTGCAGCGAATGCATCGATCATGGATGGGAAGATAGTCGCGTGCGGGACAACCTTATGGGTTTCCATATGAGCGAATATTTTGATCATTTGCTCAACCTCCCCCCTCTTTGCACAGGCAGTGATGAGAGTGCAATAGGTTTCCAGGGGAAATAAAATATCAGCATGGTGCGAAGTTGCAGCATTGAAGAGCTTCATGGCAATCGAGAGAGAATGATCCTCAGATAAGAGTTCATGCTCAGCCTCACTTGACTGGAACATAAATTTGCCTTCCTCTTCCATGCCGCCATAGCGGGCTCGCTGCTCGTCCAAGATCTGGATCGACTGGAAGGTCTTCAGGGCGCGGGATGCCAGCAGTTGGACGAGAATTGTGTATGTCTGTTCATTGGGCAGAACGGAACGGCGTAACATGTCCGAGTACACATCAAGGGCCTTGGGGACAGCATGGTAGATATCCGTATGGAGATGGATGGCAGCCTCAAGCAGGGCATTGTAAGCCCCAACAGTAGGAACGAGGCCCTCCTTAAGAATACTCTCAAAGGCACCAGGTACGAGCGAATATTGTTTGGTATCTGCCAGTTGCATCACACGCCCAGATTGAGCCTGAACTTTCTTCAATATTTCGACATCCTTGGAGGACTCATCAAGCTCAAGAGAAGGCTCTTCCAGGGATGACTCTGGAGTGGGCTTAGAGGAGGTCGCCTCTATGGACTCGACGCCATTCGTGGACTCCGCGGTCGAAACATCTGGTTCCTCCTCCACCTGGCTAAGTGCCTCCGCATCATGGATCTGTTGAATTTCGCGCGCAACGGCCTCATCAACCTGCGCGCTTACATCAGCGTCAACTGCGACACTTTCAACCTTTCTGAAGTCACGGGTCTCCTTGGGATCGTGGCTGGAGATGTCGACCTTGGTTTGCGATGCGGATAAGGGGGACACATTTTTGTTCGATTCCGTACTGCCCTCACTCTCTTTTGCATCCTGGGAAGATGGCTTCCAGCCAATTCGCTTTCTGAACTGGAATTGGTGCCAATCGTTCTCATCGCCATTCTGTTGAGCTTGCTGCCAAGCCGCATAGTAGGCAGCTAGGCCGGAGTCGCTGCCAGAATTTCCGGAGGATCCATGACCGGTCTTTGAGCCCGCACTCGAGGAGCCAGAAGCGTTCTGGAAAGCGTTCTGAAGCTGGGCAGTGCGTGTGTATTTTGCAGGGAGGTTCGTAAACTGGTTGAGGGAGGTGTTGGTAGAGGCGTAGGACGATTGGGATGCGGCAACTACGGACTGAGCGTAGCCGTGGACAAAAGTCTTTGTAAAGGCTTGACGTGCGAGATGGGTGAATGGCTTAAACACCATTTATCTAGCGGGGGACCTCTTCAGAGCGAAGAGGAGATACTTCAAAGGCGAGTTAAAAAAGGGATGCTTGAGAGATTTCTCAGGGGAACCCGGAGGGGAGCCAAGGGGGGATTTACCTCTGAACTGGGATGGAAGTTGAATTGCACGTTCATTTGACGACTGGCCGCCGTCAAAGAACACGCTGTACTCGAGGGAATTTTTATTTAAAAAAAACGAAGGGATTTTTCACGGAGCGGGAAATGACCGCTAGTTTGAGAGGGCTCCTCAATATCTACGATGTGAGGATGTGTATTTTGGGATAAGACGATCCTTCGGAGGGGGGATATGATTGACTCTCCCTCTCGCAAAATGTAGAGGGGAGATCCGTGATCAAGAGAGTGGTATAGAGGGAATGTCGATAGCAGCAAGAGAAAGAGAGAGAGAGAAAGAGAGAGAGAGAGAAAGAGAACGAAAGAGGAGAAAAAAAGGGACAGATAAACATGAAGATGCGTTGTATTTTATTTTATTTTTTCGTTCGTTTTCGCTGTCCCGATTTGTGAAACTAAAATACGCCAAACCAAAAATACCAGCCGAAAACCTCCGCAATCAGGGCCTGCTTCGCCCTTGCGCCTCGTGACTAGCGAGCCAGGTTGTAATGTTTCAGAAATTACGTGACGAGTATCGGTGCCTGTGGTTCCATGACGGGTATCTGATTTCCATTTCCACGATGTCCACCACATAACAAAGGTTTTTGGTGTTTGTTGTTCCATCAGACGTTCTTATTGTTAACTACAGAATACTTCGGATTTGGACAGCAATTTGGCGAGTAGGGTCCCTGGATTCGCCTCCAATGAGCCCGCACGATGTGCCTATGGATACGTACATATACATACATACATGTGAATGAATGCAGGATACGACAAAATTACATATCCCCCAGACGAGAACAGGAATACGGAGTTCATCGTCGGTGATACGCACCCGTACTCGGCACTCACAATGTTGCAGCCTGCTGGGTGTTGGTTGAACTGCCTCAAAGGGCGCAATCTTTCCAAATTGTCGGGTGAGCCGGCGTTCCTTCCGCCCTTGGACTGCGTGCTGACTCACACGTCGTCCCGGGTCTTTTTCTTAGCAACGGGAGCTAGGCCTGATTCGGCTCGCTTGTCTCCGGACAATTATGGGGCCATTATGTCATTATTGGCGAATGTTCTCCACAAGTTATGCGGCGAGTTATGCGGCGGGTTATCAGATCAGGTCGGGAACTTGGGGACTTGGTCCGGTGGGCGGAGCGAGGTTTTCCCGGTCAGGTCACTTCGAGACTGCACGTCGGCTAGCTTACCTGCGCTAGTGGAGTTCAACTGACCTGACCCTTTGCCAAGCGAAAATAAGGGTCAGCTGATATCTGTATTTTACATCTCATTACATTCGTTGTAACTACTATCTAGTATCTACGACCGAATAGATATTGCTAGTTAGATAGCTGCTAATCTATCTACCTACCTATCTGCTTGGTATTTGATTGATTGCTAATAGAGTAGAGAATGCTAGCTATCTATCTACCTAGCTACCAATCTATCTACCTACCTATCTGCTTGGTATTTGATTGATTGCTAATAGAGTAGAGAATGCTAGCTATCTATCTACCTAGCTACCAATCTATCTACCTACATATCTGCTTGATATTCAATGGTTCACTATACAAATAGATATTGTCATCTAGCTACCAATCTATCTACCAAGCTACCTGCATGATATCTGATCAATTGCTAATGAAATAAAGAATGATTGCTAGATAGCAATCTAGCTACCAATCTATCTACACAATGTCTGGTCAATTGCTAATAGAGTAGAGAACACTAGCTACCTATCTACCTCCCTACCTACCAACCACCCTGCCCGCTCAATATCCAATCAATCTCTATGAGAATAAACATCACCTATCTATCGATGATATCTAGTGACAATATATCTAGCTATTATATTCATTGATGATATCTATAATATCAAAGAGTATTAGCTTTTCTAAGCTCATTGCTCCGTCCAGCTTGCATGTTCCACGAAGCTCCTGCTCTAGAGCGTTGTGCCTGAGCTTTCCAACTCGTTGAAGGAATTAAAGACGTCTTCATCCCTGGGATTTACTATGTAGAGGTTAATTTGCCCACCCCCTTCTGGGGGTGATAGGGCAGGCTATCTCTAGTATATACTTATAGTTAGTTAGTAAATAAAGACAACCAGCTTTGTATAGATGAATGTAATGATATGTTATGGCAGGGATGTCAGCTGACCCCTATTAGTGTATTTCATCTCTTGGCAGAAGTCAGGTCAGCTGACCTCTCCTCTAGCGCGGTCAGTTAGGCTAGAGTTGAGCTCCGCGAGAGGTCAGTTGAACTAATAATCGAGACTACAACGTTGGCTGCAGACTGCAGACACGATTGGTGTTTTAACATGGCTCAACCGGCTAACAGCAACTCCTGGCCTTGTCACCGCCAGCAGCTCATTGGCTCCCCGTATCAGTATTTGGAACCCAGTGCAGGGGGCCGGCTCTTGCCCGCCTGCGCAATCCTTCCTAACCTTGGTAGTTCCCCAAGTTAGCACATCCATCCTCCAAACAACAGCCTTCCAGAACAACCCCACGGTGGACTCCGCGGGACTGCCCGACTGACGAAGAGCTCTCGACGGAGGGGTTGGAAAACGTCAGAGGACAGTTATGGGTTTTTTTTTCCTTTGGCGAGCCACGACCCCGCAAGATCCTGATACTGGCCAGCTCCTTACTCTGTATGTATCCTGCCCGTAATGGGATATATATGTAAAGGCGACGCCCAAGTTTTGTCACTAATGTATGTGGGAATCGAGTTTGTTGTCAGTACAACTATACTCGATTGCTAAATGTGAAAATCATGGACTCTGCACATGAACCAGCCACAAACAGCACTTAGCCCAAGCCGCATTCAATAACGAAGTCATGACATGCAGAACTGAGTCTTTTTTTTTTCATCTTTATTGATCCATTCAAACACTGCAGCAAGGAGTCTATGGATTTAATTACTGTGCGGATTAGGAAGAAAAGAATAAGAAAAAGGAAAAAGAAAACCAGGGACAGAAACTTAGACGGGAACGGAAATCGGCCATTGACAGAGGCAGAAAACAAACGGAGACAAAAGAAGATGAACTCCATGTAACAGCAGTGAGTTTGCAAACCTACCTCTACATTGTATATATGTAGATATCCATCCAGAAACCCAGTATCTCTTTCTTTCCTTTGCGTGCATGTACCCGACTTGTCGATCAAGTCGGAATACTGGATTAGCGCTTTGCAATAGTTAATACCTTTGGTAAAAAAAAACCGGGGTACGAGACAAGCGTTGTCCCGAAGCCTGTGGCAGGGTTAATAGTAGAGATTGGAGTCGAACAGAGGGCTATGACTATTTACCAAGGCTGTATTTAATGTATTATCGGCATAAATGAACTGTGTGATTTATTGTGTTGATTGAACCATATGTTCTGCTTCTCACCACTGCATCACTGTAACAATCGACAGGGGCAAACGGAATAAATTTTTATGACGGGCTGCTATGTACTGTACTAGCAATCCTGTCAACGGCCTCTCCAGCGGATGCACACAGCAGCGATGTAAGAGGTAACTACTCAACCAAGGGACAGGAGGTTCTACCAACAATTAATATAGCCTATCATTGTTCCAGATCATCTTTGATAACCTCTCCCTAGTCCTAATATTAAGTCATGATCAAATATCGTGTTCATCGGTGGATAGAGAGTAGTTCACAAGATTCGCTGATAGCTCCCATAGACGGCCTTCACACAGTCCTCGGGTTTGGGTGCAAGGGGAAAGAGAAGGCCATGTTGGAAACCCAAATTCCGTGCGCAAACACGATCTCGAAATCGGTTATCATGTTTACTAGAAATTGGCTTCTTTGTCGCAGCCATTGATCCATATTAGGCTCTTTGACTAAGTGCACAGTCCTGCAGAACAAAGATGATGGCGGCTTTACCCACCTCATCATAGTATTCGTGCATGCATTTTATCCGTTTTGTCAGAAATAGACACGGTAAGTATCCCGGTGACAAGAAATTGCCATTGACTGACAGAGAGGAAAAGGGTTGGTGAAATAAAGGAAGAAGAGAAGATGATGAAGATGAAGAAGCAATCTGAGTGAAAAATATGTAGGCAAAGCCACACGGCACCAGCCACACGTCGTCAACCACTAAGATGGTAAAAGAGCAACAAACATTCCAGCCAAACCCCTCAATTCACAAACAGACATTTTTGAAATCATGAAGACAGATGTGCTGACATGGCACTGCTGATCTTGTCATTTTCAATCCCGATCCCATATTAAACACAATAAATAATACCCCTGTGAATATCTCCTTTTTCCCCATTCATTTCTTCAAGTCATATGGAAGTATTTATAAATTCTATGTATGTAAGCCCCGCCAAAGCTACAAAAAGCCAAATTCTCGCGCTTGTTCGTGCGGCACTATATCAACAATCGCTAACTAACTACCTACCTTTCGACTCCTGCAAAGGGCTCACCTCAACGAAGAACTGATTATCTAGCTGTTTTATAAGATACTCTCGACGCCCATATCACTGGACCTTCCCCCCGGCCCCCCTCTCACCTTGCGGTAGCCAGAGGGAAAGAAGAGGACTTCCCCCACCAAACGCTTACCAACCCACCATTCCCCTCCCCTCCTCTCGTCTTGTCTCCCTCGCTCGCTTGCTCTCTTATTCTTGTTCCACCTGCCCCATCAACAGGCCAACAAATACATAAAATACCCGGCGCCAGAGCACAAAACACAGAGCAAAACGGACCCCAGCACACCGCAAGATAGGCAGGCGTATTAGGCGGAGTGCAATTGAAGCGTACCCATCCAGAAGAAGAAAGCCAAACGACCGAATATCAAAACAAAACACACCAATCGGAGAAGGACAAAAGAAAAAAGGCAGAAAGCAGAAAGCAGAAAGCAGAAAGCAAAAGCAAACAGATCTCCAAATTCCCCTTTTGAGGGAGGGAAAACAAAACAAAAAACACACCGCGATGCCCCACCACCCTATCTCCGAAACGGCAGTCTCCGCGCCGGGAAAGGTCCTGTTGACGGGTGGCTATCTGGTGCTTGACAGACGGTATACGGGGATGGTATTTGCGCTTAACGCGCGCATTCATGTTGTTGTGCGGCAGCTGCAGAGGGAGAAATCAAAGAGAGACGAGGGGTTAGCGGGTGCGCCAAGGAGGGGTGGGGAGGGTGGAGTGGAGGGCGGTAGCGATGGTAATAGCGATGAAGGGGAGGATGGGAAGGGTGGAGAGGAGGTGGGGGCGGAGGGCGTGGATGGGGAAGTTGATGGGGACCAGGAGGATGATGAGATAATTGTGGTTAAGTCACCACAGTTTGTCGATGCGCTGTGGGAGTATGGGGTGAGGAGGGAGCCGGATGAGGGTGGAGTGAGGGTTGTGCAGAAGGGGGATGGGTGAGTTAATTTTGTTTTTTTTTTCTTTTCCCTCCTTTTAATTTGGCTTTGGGCTTGTTGGTTTGTTTGGCTTTATATGCTATTGACAGGTGGTTAAATGAGATGATTGTTTTCTGAGACGGGGTGTGTTTGATTGACTGGGTTTGGATGTCTGGAGTCGAATGCTTGATTCTAGGGGCCATCTGCACATGGAGTATATATCTACTTAAAAGGGATATATGGGGGAAGCGTGTCTGGGTCTTCGATTGCCCACCACCACACTTTTAGCTGCCTGTTACTCTAATTGACGGTTACGACAGCACAAGACACTAACCAAGCATCGTATGTAGACTGCGGAATCCATTCGTCGAAACATCCTTAAACTACGCCTTAACATACATAAGCTACGTTTCCGCATCCAAACTCTTCGGCTCTCTCTCCATCACCATCCTCGCAGACAATGACTACTACTCCCAAACCGCGACCTCACAAGCACCGGGTGCCAACAGAGGAACGCGCTTCGCAGACTTTGGCGTCAAGCTGGATGAAGCGCACAAGACCGGTCTAGGCTCATCTGCCGCGCTCGTCGCAGCGCTTGTTTCCGCCATTGTCATCCACCGCACCGTACAACCAGAGGAACTACCTACAGTGCGAGATAAGCTACATAATCTCGCCCAAGCCGCCCACTGCGCCGCACAGGGGAAAGTCGGTTCGGGGTTCGACATTGGCGCTGCCGTCTACGGTTCGTGTCTTTACCGACGTTTCTCCCCCGCTGTACTTGGAAGTTTGGGGGACGTCGGGACCCCGCAGTTCGAAGAACGGCTCTTCGCCGTCGTTGAAGACCTCAACACAAAGCACCCATGGGATACGGAGTGTGTTGACTTTGGCACCAAGCTGCCTCGGGGCATGCAGATGGTGCTATGCGATGTGGACTGCGGCTCGCAAACGCCAGGGATGGTGAAACAAGTCCTCCAGTGGCGCGAGAATAACCGGGAGGAGGCAGACGTGCTCTGGGCGGAGTTGCAGCAAAACAACGATAGATTGCGTCTACTGCTGAAAGACCTACTGCACCGTAATGCGCTTAATAACAGCCACAGCCGTGCCGCGGCTGTCCACCGCCCTTCTTCATCGTCATCATCGTCATCCGCGGTCTCGCGGGGTCATCAGCATGCGAATACAGCTAACATCAATGACGTCGTCGACGAAGACGACGACGACGACGACGACAATGACGGAAATAGATTCGACGGCGTCAGCAGACTCATCTCCCGCTCTCGCGCTCTGCTGCGCACCATGACAGAGAAAAGCGGCGTGCCCATCGAGCCAAAGGTGCAGACAGAGTTGCTGGATAGGTTATCCGCGGAGGTGGAAGGGGTGATAGGCGGCGTTGTCCCCGGGGCTGGCGGGTATGATGCCGTTGCATTGCTGGTGCGGGACGATGCGGCGGTTGTAGATAGGCTGCGCGCGTTCCTGCGGACGTGGAAGAGCTCCGTCGAGGATGATTTCGGCGGCAGGATTGAGAGGGTGAGGTTGCTGGGCGTGGCGCATGGTTCTGAAGGGTTGAGGAATGAGAATCCGGCGCATTATTTTGCGTGGATGTCGTGACAAAAAGTAGCCTTCTTTCTGCTGCATATTTCTTTTTTCCTTTGCCATGCTTCCCGCTATCTTCCCCCTGGCGTTATGTTAGTTCCGTATTCTAGTTGGTTTGGCGCTTTTTTTTGTGAAAAAAAAAAATCTTATTTGTTTATTCCCTTTTCATGCTCAAGTTTGAAAGTTTGAAGTGATTTGTCAGTTTTCACGGGGATTTGAGCCTGGGGTTCTGGAGTGGATTGTCTTTGCTTCCTGTTATGATATCCATATGAGTATATGTTGCATTTTCCTGCCCTTCCCCCCCTTTTCATTTCTCATGTTATCTTACCGTTTTCTTTTTATCACCCCGAAAATGAGCTCGTTGCCGACAACTAGCAACCTCATATTTCTTGCTACAGGAACACGTGAGAGGCGAAAGGGAAAAAAAAGTTTTGGGCTTTTTTTAAACTTTTTTTCCTAGCGCATGGATGATGGATCTCTTCTTCTAGTCTTCAGAAAGGATTGACAAGTATGCATGTGTATGTCTGTATGTCGGGTGTAACTGACATGCTGCCATGGTCGCACTGCCTGTGCGGGGCAGAGGAGCGAGATGATGATCCCTCAACGGGCGGAGATCGACGAGGGTTTTCTTTTTCCTTTTCAAATAGTGTTCGTTTTAAAAAAGTAATATAAAGTCCTCCCATTTTTGGCTTTTGTATCCATCATATTTTCATATTATTTTCATATCTGTTAGACTGTTACACAGACAGGTGGGAGGATTTTTGATATTGGTTTACTCGCTAACTGAATTATTGTCTGATTAGAGGGTTGCAAAGAAATAGGAATTCAGCCACAGGACTGTACTATGTTAGCATGGTGGTGGCGCTAAACGCGCCATTTAACTAGAGATCGGGGATGCTGGCGGGGGCGCCCCAGTTAAAGCGAAGGGAAAATAGGCTTCCTTGCAGCCTGGGCCCGGGCCCAACCATGATGGCCAGTCCACCCAGTCCACCCAGTCCACCCAGTTTGCCCCTGCCCAGCACCCAGAGTCTGCTCTGCCGACTGTTCCATGTCTAGTCTTGTCTTGTCCCACACTCTCCACTCACCCATCGACGCTGAACTGCACCCATCTCCATCAGCCGTCTTCGCTGCCAACTTCTGCACCACCAACCGCCAGCCAGTCGACTGAGCGAGCAGACTGCCTTCTGATGCTCTCCCTGCTGTCCCATCTCACCATCCATTCCTCCGCCCAGTCCTCCTCCCGTCTGTCTGCCATGTTCCGTCCCCGATAAGCCTTCTTGCTTCGAGGGAACACATCTGCCCACGCTCTCTTTCGGCCTCATTTCCTGGCTTTGTCAATCCTTACCTCAGCTTTTGTGCTTTCAGGTTAACTATTCCATTTCATCTGGCATCCGCATAGTTAGACCTTCCACCGGTTCGATTGCTGGTGTTCAAGAATCTCAGCTTCCCCTTTGACCATGGCCTCAAGCGCCGGCACCCCTATCCCTATCCATGATTCCAATTCACAATCCCAGCAAGAAGATGCCGAGAAAATAGAGAGTCCGCTGGCTCTGCCGATATCAGATGCACCGTCGACACAACGAGATTCCCCTGACTCGACGGCGATGACGGCGACGAACGCTCCTCCCCCAGCACCGGTTCGCCATGATGACGACGACATCAACAAAGGCAGCAGCAACAGCAACAGCAACAACGACGACGACACTACTGATGCCACCGCTACATCTTCATCCGACCCCGCTGTGACAGATTCGTCGCATCCCCCCGCCACAATAGAAGCCGCTGAACGTTCAGAGCCCCCAGGCACGAGCACCACGATTAGAGAAAATACGCCCCCTTCACCGACATCTCAGCCTCATGATGCCACCGCTTCCCAATCCGCGCCGACTACCACAACTAACACAGAACCTCCCCCACAACAAATACAGTCCGCCACACAACCTACCAGTGAGACCGAGGAAACTAAGCAATGCAGCCCTGCCGTTGGCCCCTCGTCGGAGCTACCAGGCGTGACGGGTAAAGAATTGGAGGATCCTGGCATGGTGTTGAATATAGACCTTCTTCTGATAACCGGAGCCAGGCATCCATTCAAGATTGATGCGAAGTACCTGCGAAAACGGCAGGTGGATGTGCCTGATTTCAATCCCTATGCGATGAGCGTATATACTCTGAAAGAACTGATTTGGAGGGAGTGGAGATCTGGTATGTCTCCTGTGGGGATTTTTTTCTTTTTTTCCTGCAATGGAGAGCACGCGACCACCCCCTGTTCCTTCTCGCGCTTGTTCTGGGGGGCAATGTGAACTGACAAATTACGATATTTATTGAATTGCAGAGTGGGAACCTCGACCTCCCTTCCCAAGTTCAATACGTTTGATATCATTCGGAAAATTATTAGACGACAAAGCTCCGCTATCCGGTATGTTACTTTTTAAGCCTCCAACTTTGAATGTCTTTATACTGGATTCTCTTGCGCTGCTCAGAAATCCAACTCTGTTCTTGTCCATCAAAAGCAAACCCGTTTCACTTCCGCTCATTATGTCACAGATTTGAGATTAACCCACAACGCTCCCAACGTCATCCACATGACCATAAAGCCACAAGAAGTCGTGGACGAAGAAGACGCCAAAGCTACCAGATCCACTTCCGGCCGGGAGCGGGATGGCGGTGATTATAGCCCCCGATGCCGGTGTGTTATCCTGTAGGCCGTGTGTGGCTGTGCTTTACTCACCTCTCATGGAACTGGAGGTATTTTTTCTACTCTCAGATGGGCGACAAAGAAACTGCAATCCGGGCTTACTTTCATTTCCTCTCTCCCTCCGAATTTGTTGCGATATTCATTTATCTTCACCCCGGCCGTCCCGAGTGTACTATTGTGCCCATGCACCAGGCAGCTTGATTGGGAAGGAAAGCCCAATTACCGTATTTCGTCATCACTGTACTGGCTCGTCCCCAGCCATTCATGTCAACACCAGGCCTCTTATCTGTCCTGTCTCTTTCGATAATATCCCATCCCTTGGCTGTTATTGTTGCTGGTGTTGTCTATTGCAGTAACTATACCTTGTTGGTCTACCCGCAACTTGTGCTTTCCAATTCCTTAGAGCCATCTTGCAGCTGGATTTTCTGCTGAACTCCGCTTCAATATATTTTGCAACTTGCGCCTAAGCACTTTCTGTCTCGATTATTTTAATTTTTCCGGCTGCCAATTCGACATTTGACATGTCTTTTTCTCTTTTTTTTTTTTTAGAAAGTACCCCATTTTATCCGCAATCCCCTTTCCACACTTTTGGTTATGAATACATTGCTTCCTTCCCTTTTTCCATTTTCCTTTGATATTTGCTGCTTTTTTTGTGATTTCCTTTTGTTCAATGCATGCACGGCAGGTGTAGGGACTGGTTGTTTTTGTTTTACCATTATTTTTCTTTCCCCCGTCTTCTCTCTTTTCTACTACGAATCGAACCTTATATAAGACGCTAGGGTTAGGGTGAGGGTTGAGTAAACGGGGCATATTGTTTTTTCCTCTCCCCCCTCCCTTGATGTTTCATTTTGTGTACCAATTGCTTTCAATACACGTCATTTTCTTTTCTCGCTTGTGCTTGATCATTGTCACTACCATCATTACCATTAGTATTCTTATCACCACAGCGGCTAGTGGTATATATACATATATATATTGAATGGGTCGGTTGAATTCCTTTTCTCCTGCCATCCACGGAATTGAGTTTCCATGTTCCGCCCCTTCTTCTCCATTTCATATTACCGCCTTTCTCTGGCGATGGGACTTGATTTTGCTTTTTTAGCAGCAGCCTTTGCTGTTTTCGCATAATGGCGGAGGAGATTAAGGGTGTGGGGGACTATTGCTAAGGTGAAGCCGAAGGTGAGAGTGGGAGGGAGACACATGTCTGCGTTGTTTTATTTTTCTCCTCTTTGTTGCATTATCTGTACATACATAGTGTGCGTGCGTAACCAACACTTATTAGGTATATATATGTATATGGATGAATGGATCGTTGTTGTTACCGGCTTTGAATTGCGGGTATTTATGTTGTACAGTACATGTGCATTGTATATACACAATTGTATCCAATTGTACGCGTTTCTGTGGGTGTATTTGTATTTGCCATCAATCGGCCTTCCTTCCATATGGGATGGGTAGAGGGATGGGTAAGTCAAGAGATGGATGATGTATTGTATAACTTTTATATATACACAGCGTATGCTGCCTGAGCAACTGCACTGCACTGCTCTACAACCACAACTACAACCACACTAGTTCCACCCATTCATTGATTGGAAGAGGAGGACAGGGATGGGGTTGGGGATATATTCCTCCCCCTATCCTTCTCATCAAGGGTTTTGATTGCGTGCGCCGGGTGCTTCTGGGGGCCAGAGAAATTTCGAATTCTTTAAACCGTCTGTGAAATGTCAATGTGGGGTGGGTAGCTTTCACCTTGGCGAGGTAGAGATAGATAGGGAGAGGGAGCAAGGCGGCGGAGGGTGGCTTGTTTGGCAGAAGGATAGTTATATATATATATACTTTAGTCAATGTGAAATGAGGATGGTCATTCGAGGCGTGTCGAAACTCCCCATTCCTGCTCCGCTCACCATTGATTTTTGTTGTCGATAAGAATCAAAAATGGGAATTTTACCTCATCTTTGATTTTTGTTTTGTCCTGTCAAAATGAAGAAGTAGAAGAGGAAGAGAAGGGAGCCTAAAGCTGGTTGCTTCGTTTTGTGGCTTTTACGATGAACCCATTATTTCTTAATTTGGAGATGAAATTCGGAGAACGGAAAACATGTTCGGAAGACATTATATATATATATATAGAAAGAGGAAAGGGAGAATTCCAAGAGCAATTCGCTTTATTTGAGAATTTAATTTTCTAAAAGCTGGAAGCGTGAAAGAAAAATAAATAGCCGTTGGATGGAAGGAAATGGGAAAAGGACGGTACATATAATAGCTTGGCTAAATAGTCGCTGACTGAAAAAGGTATTACCAATTCATCTTTAGTCGGTGTTCCATTTCGTCATGGAAGGAGGAAGGTTCTCGAAGCTCGTCACCTAGAGTAAACAAAGGAAACGGTTAGATGTTTTCCGCATCGGGGGTGAACAGAGGAAATGGAAGTCGAGAAATCCAGAATGCATAGATAACGAAGAATGCATGCCAGTGATGATATGTCCTAGCAAAGAAACCTCCCAGTCCACTATCTTGAATCTCCAACAATACCACGACGAAGGACGATAAAAGAGAAAAGTAAACATACCGTCAAAGACATCCTCCCACGTAACCTCCGTCTCCCTACCTCCCAGCGCCAAAATATCCGCATGAATACTACTCTCGTTACGTCCTCCCAATGCAGCTGGCTTCCACTGTCCTTCCTGCACGATCTTCAATTCCATGCCCCTCCTGATCGGCTCCGCGATGCCATACACCCTTCTTAACGATTCCATCTTCATCGCATCGTGTGTTTGGCGCCACTGTAGCAGACGAGCTTCGAGCGGGTGTGTAGAAGCGGGGACTCGCTGTTGTGTCGTTGGTGCGGCTGTGAGGGAGGCGCGGAGGGTGTCGTGGACGCCTGGGGCAGATGGGGCACCTTTGCTTAAATGAGGGACTGAGGCTGTATTTGAGGTCTGGGTTGCGTTGGACGCGGCGGGTGCGATGCGGAGAGGCTGTTCTTGGGATCAGTACGGCAGTAGGCGGAGAGCTAAGATGAAGTGTGGGAATGACATACCATGATGAGGTAGTGGGTGGGAGGAGGAATTTGGGACTTGGGATGAAGGTGGAATGTGAGCGAATGGGACTACGTATGAAGCAAATTGCGAGATGAGATAGAGTTCTTGGAATGAGCGGAATTGGATGATGTGAAGGAGCTGATGGCAGCCATTTATTTGGACCTGTTCGTCCAGGCAAAAGCAACCGCGTCAAGGTCCCCCCGGCCATCTACATAGACCAAAAGCGCAGTTATATACCACGTGATCAGAACTCAATCTCAACCTGTAAATTTCCCTTTTCGGACACGCATCAAAGGCTTCATCCCAGACTTTCAAAAGCCCTTTCTACCGCCAATTAACCACAGCACTGGCTCAGCATGTCACCGCCAACGCCCTCCGCGGGGGTAATCCGTTCCCTACGACACTTCATATCCCGCCCATATTGCCTCTCTTCACCCCTGTCCACCTCCTCCAAGCGCACCTTTTCCCTCCTCCACCGACCACCACACACCACACCTCCCTTACGCCGTAAACTGACATCCGTCCAATATATATGTACACCATCGTCCCTCTCTTCACCATCGCGGAAATTCTCTAGCACTCTCTACCACAATGCCACGTTGAACCAAGTCCGTCGGGGTTGTCGGAAGGGCAAGCGTGCGCGGAAAACCACCTCGCCCGCGCTTGTAGGCCGGCCGCAGATGAAAGGCGTGTGTCTGAAGACGGGAATCACGAAGCCGAAGAAGCCTAATTCTGGAGAGCGCAAAACGGCGAGAATCCGGTTGACTAATGGCGCGGTTGTTACGGGGTACATCCCAGGCGAAGGTCAGTTTTTATATTTCGTTCTTTTTTTTTTCCGAGAGAGGAGTGGAATTCTATGTCTATATATTTATTTATTTATTGTGGTGTTATGTATGGGAATACTAATTCTTTTTTTCCCTCGTCCTCGCCAAATCAATAATACAGGCCACAACATCCAACAGCACAGCGTCGTGTTGATTAGAGGCGGCCGGGCACAGGATTGTCCTGGTGTGCGGTACCATCTTGTCCGTGGAGCGTTGGATTTGGTATGTTTCATTTTTCGTCATCTCGCCCATTATATTGTTGCCCCTATGTACATAAAGAGACGAACATTGTCATTATGGCACGGGCGTGATAAAAAAAAAAAAAGGAAAGCTAACCAACCATTCCTTTTATAACAAAATAGTCTGGCGTTGGCAACCGTATCACCAGCCGCTCGAAGTACGGGACGAAGAAGCCGAAGAGTGCTTAATGCAGTTCGGGTAGATAGAGGAGAGGACGTGAGGGAAAGTTAGAAAGAGAAGAAGAGAGATAGGAGTGGGGGGCTTTTGTTTTTCTCCTACTCCGAATGTACGATTTGGATCCATTTATATCCTTTGTGATGTGCGAGCATCGCCATGTATTCTGCCATAGATTTGATCCATCAATCAAGAGTTAGTAAAGCGTACATTAGTTACTTCTATCTTCTGCCCCTCCCCCCAATGTGCTACTTCTAGCACCGATGGGAGAGCACTTATGGAACTCATTGAATTCAAAAGGTTTTGGTGGCCTTCGCTATTGCTAAAAAAAAGCAGAACCATTCATTTTAAAACTTCCCAAATATCTACTCATTCCTTCTTCTTTCCTCGATTTGCCATTCCTCGGCACCAGACGCATAACTCTCGATTTAAAAGCACAAGATCACCACGATTAAAAATAAAATAACAGGGTCATTTGACATGTACTGCAAAAATATCATCAATCTCCGTGAAACATGGACTTTTCTCTTCATTTCTTCTTTCCTGGGAGATGAAATGAAACAAAGAGAATATATATATATATAACTTTATATATAATCATTATAATGGATGATTTGGTTTTCGTGTGGATGTATACAACTATTAAATCATGACATGCTTCATATGGGGCTGACAACCCATAAGAAGCAGAGGAAAAAAACAAATCAATCACAAAAATATTTTAATAAGAAAACGTACATTTTTCCACATGACTCCGTGAAATTTCAATAAAAGCGGAAATAGAAAACGACAAGGAATAGAAAATATTAATAAAAGCAAAGGGGGCAAGGAAATGCAAAATATCCCATGTCTATACAGCCTGGATGGGGTATGAAAACGTATGTCAACTTATGAATGAAGCACACGAGGGCATCAAAATGCGAAGGAAATAATGACGATTAAAGGCAAATATCAGGGTGAAATAAGAGAATGTAGGATTGGGGAAGCGGAGGATGGAGGTATATAGGATGAGGGGGAAGAGAAAATGGGACTTAGGCTATCTTTTCCAAGGCGTACGCAACTTGCTACTATTAGTACAACGGTCAGGATGATGATACCGCAAAAGATTGTGAGAAGCCAGTTCGGTCAGTCCGTTTCTTTTTCATAACCTTTAGGCTTCGTCATCTTATTAATGTCGAAGTAACGGGATGTACCTGCATACGAAAATAGCGTCAGGGCGAGTAATTGGGGATAAAAACTGAAAATGCATTGATTTTATGAATTATGGTGATGGCATGTAACCCTGTTTGGACTTTGTACTCACAAGAATATCCTTTCCAGTCGAAGTTGTCACGGGGATTGCAGTGGCATTTCAGATCCAATCTCATCTGCTCGCCCGTCGGGCAATGGACAAAGGGAACATGGCGATAAGCGATCTCATTGAAGAAGTGGATTTCCTCCTTTTTGAGCATGAGGGCAGCCGCGATGGAATGTACAGGCGCATCACCCCATCTTTCATAGAAAAATCCTCCATCTTTGTCTAGGATATCGAAATAATCGAGGTAGGCTTGCGATCGCAACCAGTTGAGATCACCAATTTCGAAATTCGACCACTGCAGAAAGTGATCAAAACGTTCGTTAATAAAGAGGTCACAAACGCATGGGCGAAGGAGGGGGATACGCACAAAATGGCAAAGGTTATATGTCTTCCCTCCATCCTCGCTGATGAATTCCAGGTTATTGTCCTCTACAATATGCTGAGGGTACTTCTCCATGAATTTCTTGACACTATCCCAGATCGTAGCTACGGTGTCTCTGTATTCATACAGACTGATAACAAAGCTATATTTCTTCTTGTTGTCTTTCATGAACTTGAACGGGTCGAAACCGATGTCACAGAAATATTCGATGCTGGGCTCCACTCGCCAATAGTAGTCGAATTTCTGGAGGAGCTCCTGGCGGAAAAAGAATCCAGATTCAAAACGGCACATGTGTCTGTAGCTGATGGAATCTCCGTAGATGACTTGTTTCTCCTTCATATCCTGCCGAACCTTGGCGGCTTTTGCCTGGTCGATAAAGTCAGGGAACGACCAGTGCTCTTTCGGAATGACTCCATAATGCGTTTTCCCCGATACAAGAGCAGTAGTTATCTTTATGAATTGGTCGTTGAAGGGCACGTCATTAAGAAAGACCCAGTCATAGTGATAATTCCGGTTGAATCGGTCCTCCACCTGGCGGATCGACTTGGCGATCTCCCAAATATCCCCATTTCTGGCCAAAGTCACGAATGTTGCGTTTACTCGTTCATAGGCAGGTGCTGGAACAGTTGAAGAAGTGTTGGAAAGTGGTGAAACTGATAGAGGAGTTGAGGGGCTATGGCTGGTTTGTTTTGACCCGGACCTGAGGTTGGACACGACATCGCTTGTGCTCGGGAGAGGTAGTGAGGAGTATGATATGAAATGTAGAATTGCAACACACTTTCGAACCGAAAATTAAAGATGAGGCCAAGGTCAGTTTCCTGGATTCAAATCGACCGCGGAGAACAACTAACCAGCACTGCAAATAGAATGTACCGTAGGTACTTTCCAGAGACCGAATTCATCACGGCGCAGGGGTCTGTCAACCACGTTCTGGTTCACACAGACGCGGAAATTCGCTTCGTCTTTTTCTCGTCCCTTTTTCCTGTCGTTGTCCTTTGAAATTTCAAAAGCTAAGGAGGGAAAAAAAGGGTATAAACTGGGTTCCAATTCAAAGGAAATCCGAAACACTAGGATTTGATATCGGGTTGTTAGGCCAAGTCAAAAGACCCATTCCACACCGATATCTGTCAAAGAGTATTTTCCCTTCTATACGAGCAATCAAAGAGAATGACAAGGCACAAAAAGCGAGTGGCGGAAGTTCGGGGTAGGGATTAGAAAAGGATACAATCCTGGCGGCCCATCCGATCTGTTTTGGCCGGTTGGAACGGGAGGATGCCGGGGTTCGTGAACAGAAAAGCCAGTGATCTGTTCGTGGACTCGCTGGGGAGTTGGAGAAGGAGAGTTGTCAAGATCCCAAGGGGGCTCCGTTGCGGTTGGTGTCTAGACAATTGGCGCAAGAACGGTGACGAGGCCGAGAGTGGAATTACGCGAGCCGGTATTTGTTATTACCAATACGGTCAACCATCCACGCGCAAAATCCTGTTCACGTGGGTGACTATTCATAGCCTCGGTTCTTGATCAGCACGCACCTCGACCGTTATTCCGAGATTGTTCCCGAGTCTTGCTTCTCAAGAAAGTCCCCTGGATTGGACCTTTCACAGCAACTATACCCACGTTGTGGTAATGGGTAGGGCCAACTGCCTACTTGTCGCGAAACTTGTAATTTATTGGGTGGCTAATGGGATGTGTCCAGTACGATGCCAAGGGCTGGTTTGTCCAACTTCTTTGCGCTGTTCCTCAGCCGCTGGATCTGTGTCTCATACGCAAAAGCGTTCTGCGGCGCCGCCTTCGTGCCTGGTACGATTGACTACTGGCCAAGTCTCAAACACACCGTTACTAGTCCTCTGCCATCATTGGTATTGTGTTCCAATTATTGGGTCCAGGCTTTGGCCGTGCGGCCCGTCTGGGCTGGATGGGTTCAGCTTGGCTATGTAGAGTATTTTCCTCCATAGTCGACTAATGACATTCATTTATTGCCTGGACACTGCAACTCACAAGCGAACTCTGAGAACAATGAACCATGAGAGGCAGCTAAAAGTTACGCGATGACATGAGAGAGGTGGTGATATTTCTTCCCGAGTCGCCACCCTTTGCTTTTTGCTCGAACGTCAACTTGCACGGAACATTTCACGTCCAAATATTATTGTCACTGGACAATTCACCAAACGGGGAGAGCAGAACGAGCCTATTATTTAAGAGAATACAATGGATATTTATTTTAGTATTTTTTGCACACAAGTTACTTACCAGTGCTACTTCTACACCAGGTCCCAATGAGCTTGTGCAAAGATTGGAACTCTTTGTGATCGAAGAATTTGTGTTCTACCCAAAACCATGGATATGTCCGTTTTGATGAAAACAGCAAACGTTTGTCAAATGGGGCGCGAACATGTCAGATGCCCACTTGCTGCAATTTTCTGGAGCTGATCTCCAGGGAGGAATATGAGTTAACTGTGCCTCGACAAAATAATCAGTGGGAAATACCTAGGTAACAAGGCTTTTTCGAAGTAACATGACGCGTAATCTGCATATTCGGACCCTGGCCAGGACGCCGGATGATACACGCAGTCGAAACCAATGGTTCAATATGACTTCATGGACGAATCGGCTGAGTGTTATGAAAATGAGCTACGGAAGTGTCCAAAGTTGGACCGCGCGCTCATCTTTGTCTAAACCATAAGGTACAGACTGTAGTACACCCTGTAGAGTATTATTTCAAGGGCATGTGGTAGTATCCAAAACCCTCCAGTAGACGCGCGCTTGCCCGCACAGATCTGCAACCCTCCACCAGACCACTACTGACAACTTGTTGATCAGGAGAACTTTAATGCAACGACATGTTTTCACTGAAGCTGGCTCTCGAGAAATCCCCCAGGGTCGCTGTCAGCTTGCGAACTTTTTTCCTCTTCAAGAACAGCAAAGAAGCTGTCCGAAGCTTTCACCAAACTGTCGTTACGTCCTTTTTCTGAGCGCAAACAACTACTTACTGACCCCCCGAGTCCCCTGATTTACGTAATCCTGTCACCAGGGATCGAAGTTCTGGAGGATCATTCGACTAATAATTCAGATGAGATCAATGGCCGGAGAATCGCCATCGTTTGTTTATTGTAGATAAAGAGGAAATATGATATTTTTACACAACCAGGAAACTCCAGAAGGTTACGGCCTGACAGTCCTGTTTTAACAACTTGCATGAGATCGGATCGGATGCGAACGGCCGAAGTACGCACACATGTCCCCGGTGGCCACCTCACACTTGGCCATCTGAGGCACCATTTAAATTTATTTAGGGGTCAGCAATGTTTCGTCATTGAAAGGCAACGGAAATCAAACCCTGGATCAAGACACTGATGCCTCGAAGGGTACTTGTGCCTTTGGTCTCGGTCAAGGATGACAAATTCCGGACAATAACCATCACTCCATGTGAAAATCATGTCTGCAAATATCTTCTTATCCCTCTAACAACCTTAAGCTATTGGCCCGCTCAATCTAAGCGAGTGCCCTGGCATCCAGGGCTGCCAGTATCCATCCAGCTTACACTTTGATCTATTTATCTCACGAGATGTTGCGATTTGTCACATCAATCGTTTCATATCCAGATGTGCAAATTCCAAACAAGTACACACATCAATTGAATCGGCCACAATATCAACATTGCTGCGTGGGTTTTCTGTGTTTCAAGGAGTCATTGCTTGCATCCAAGACAACGGAAATATTCAGACATTTCAATTATTATACCACGGGAAAACATAGCCTTGCATATACGGAATCACCGTACGCGCTTATAATCATATGGTTTCCTCCTGATGATTTACAGCAACATAAAGCGTTAATCGATAATAATTAATACGCATTAAATGCTGGACCCCGGCATGTATTCAATCTTTCTTTTAGGTTCTCGCCACTGCTGATCTGTTTAAAAAGCGAGAATAATGCAATCCGCCTAGTGTATAATGTCAGTAAGGTGCTCTTTCGTAAGATGATCCTGTAAGGAGGACATCGAACGGATCATGAAAAATGTTGTTGACCACTTTCTCAAGAGTTTGAAGCATAATGCCTCCCTCATAGCACTTTCCCCAAGGCTCCAAAGTCCGAAGCAGAGTGTTCTGAGTATGCTTGGAGTTTTTGTTGCAAGAAATCTTCCATTTTCCGGCAGCTAGGAAATCTTTTTTTGTCAGGGACCTAGGCTGTAGCAGTTGTTCAGAGTGACAGATTGGTGTCGAGCGGGGCGGGTGATGTCGTTATTTGATATCATGTTGGAAATAACCTAGATGCAGAAGAATTTAAAGAGCCTGAAGGACAAATATGCTGAAAGAGATGATGCCCAGTGGCTTGATGAACAACAAGCATTGCTCAAGCATTGCTCAAGCGGCAAACAAAGATAAAGCGTACACAAACCATGTAAGTCTAATGATATATCGCCTTCCTGGCTGGGTATCCTATTTGCTAACGGAAGGCTTTGTATCATAGCTTATAGAAATATGCACGCACGCGTTGGGTAGTCAAGCCAACATCTCGGTATCATGACCAAAGACTGTCGCGTTCTTGCTAGCTGAATTTTCAACCTCGGTGTCTAGTTAGGGTGTGAGAAAGCTAGATTAGCCTTTTGATTAATTGCCGCCTCAATAGAAGACATCTATCCAGCTGCACAAGTAATGTAGACGTAGTAGGGTTATCTTCGAGTTCCGCCATGAACGTTATTCTGCGCACCAATGCAGGTGACGGTTGGGCGTTGGAGGCTGATAGGCGGAAGCGGATAGCGCACGGACCAAGAAGTTAGCTAAACCTCTTCTGGCGAAAGATGAAGTTGATGCAAAACCAAATCCTCCGAAATCCAAGAGGCCTCATCAACTGCAGAGACAAGCCGTCGGGGCAACATGTCTTTCTTTGGCTTCGACACGACTCTGCCGAGGGATCGCCCCTCTGGCCAACAAACGCGGGGTATTTTCGAGAACCCTGACCCCTTCGCACACGTTGCCCATGCCGTTGTCCAAGATGATGAGGAAGCGTATATCTCCCTGTCCCTTCTTTGTTCCCAGGCAGCGATATGAGTATACTAATTCAGATGTGAAGAATCGATTTCGAAGACACCTACGATGGGTTAGGTGACCAGTTGGACGAGGACCAAGATGCGTTTAACGATGACACCTTTGGCGGAGGAGCAGATGAGAAGCCCGTGGGGAAGGATTTTGATTTCTACGGGAAAACCGCCCAAATGTCAAACGTACTTGATGAGGAGCAGATGCTATATAAGCTAAAGCACCCTCCACGTGAATCAAAACCAAAATCTCCAACTCGCACTCCCGCCAAGCCTACGCGGACTGGTTACGAGCTCTATCAAGACCCTGGCTATATCCCTGAGATTCAGGCGAAGTCAGCCGTTTGGGGGACGGGTGTGGGGCAAAAATCAAAGGCAGAAGATGATACCCAACCTCTCAAACCTGCCGCACCAGCGAAGAAGATAATGAGTTTGGAAGAAGTCGAGGCGCAAATGCGGGCACAAAGCAAGAAACCACAGGCTACTGAGCAACTCTCCGCTCCTCCACCCCCTCTTCCAACTATTCCTCAATTCCCAGGAGCCGCTGCGCAGGTGGCGGCTCCGCTTACCATGCCTCTCCATGATAGACCTGCACCGCCGCCTGATGGTATGCTGCCATTGTCGCTTCAGGAATTTCCACCCCTTGACCAGGGGCATTATGCTCAGCTAGGGAAGGATGCACGTGCAGCACAGGCATTCCAACGCCAACAGTCTTTCCCTCCTATGGAAGCTATGCTGCCTCGTCCCGGAATGCCTCCCACACCAAACCACCACCAAAATCGACTGCCGCCAAATCCCGCACCACAGTACCCAATGCGACAAGCTCAGCACCACCACACCAAACCACAGGCATCTATGGGCCCTCCTGGCCCATTACCTGCGACATCCGGCATGCCACCTAATATGGTACCTATGACCGAGGAGCAGAGAAAAGCAAATTTGATAGAGGATGCAAAACGTGCAAAGCGGAATCACAAGATATTCCTTCTTTCCAAAGGAAACGGTTTAATGACTCCACAAGATAAAAATTTCATTACGCGTATACAGCTACAACAGCTAGTCGCCGCAACAGGCAACGTGACAGATCCGGAGAGCGAGGCATCACTCTCTGAGGATTTTTATTATCAAGTTTATAGCCAGATCCGGGGAGCACCAAGACAACATCCTCGTCAACCCCTCGGTTATTTCGCACAAACCTACCTGTTTCAAACCGGAGGACGATCTGCGGGAGGCATGGGAAGGCGACAATTTTATACCGGAGACAACCATATGCAACGAATGCAGCAGCAGGTTCAAAGGGCGGTGGAAGCAGCTAAACTGAGACCGAAAAACAAACAGTTGATAATTGAAGGCAGCCTCGGTAAAATCTCGTTTAGCAACGCCAAAACACCAAAGCCGCTGTTAAACATCAAGCGTCCCGATAGCTCTGATGGCCAGAAAACTTCCAATGTTAAGAAGGGCCACCATACTGCACTTAGTGCCAGCGATAGGAAATCAATATTGAACAACATTGAAAATGTATATGGAACTCTAATGCAAATGGAAGACCATGAACGAAATATGCCTCCTCCTCCCGATGAAAGCGATCTTGAATCAGTCGAAAGGCATATGGAATGGAGACAAAAGATGCAATCTCTCAACCAGAAACTCTGGGCCGATATGAAAATATTAGAACCGATCGTTCCAGGGTCGTCAACTCCTCATCCTTTCATTGCATTTTTGTCATACCCAAAGGGCAAGAAGGCCATCCCTCGTATTTTCCGGCAAATAGACCAAGAGCAACGTGTCACCATCCTCACCATGATTATTGTCCATCTCGATTCGTTGGATGTTGTCCAGCGTGCACAACTTCAGTCTGGTGAATCTCAGCCACCTCTGCCTGTTCGGGAAGAAGTCGACCTGTTTTCACATGCTGTCATGCCCAGCCTACTTGGCTACGTTAACGAGGCGCCAATTAATATTATCACTGGCCTATTGGGTCTTGTCATTGGGCAAACCCACGTTCAAACAGTGGCAAAGACTCGAGTCGGACTTGGGGTTTTGACCATGTTGCTTAGCCGAGCGGAACTGGTTAAAGAAGCTGGCGGCGTGGAGGACGAACAATGGAAGCCGTGGACGGAGCTCTATAACACGCTGTTTGACCGACTAGAGCCAGTCTTTGGCGACATTTTCCCTGGAACTATCAACAGTGGAGATGATATGTACGTGTGGCAGTTCTTAGCTGCTGTAGGTATAGGCGCCAGCCCAGAACAACAGCAACGCTTGGTTATTGCTGTCAAGTGAGTGACCTTTAGGACGCATTCAATACCTTTTTATTTGGACTCTTTGCTGATTTTGTTTGTCGTTTTAGGGATCGAGTTATGGAAACTGTCGCTCAAAGCAAAACTCTTCCGGCGGACATGGCCAGCCAACGCCTTGGTAATGTCAATCTCTTCATGCGTGCCATCGGGCTCGACGTTGAACTCTTGGGATAAAAGTATAGCCAGCCACATGTATACTTACGGGAGAATTTCGGTCTTCCAGCTATGATGATACATTCCTCCTTTTGATCGTCTATATTTTAACCCTTGTCAAACTATTCCGCGGGCCGGTCCTCAAAATAACATACTTGGCAGAAGCATAACAGTGGAAGTTACGCAAACTCATCACGGATATTGAAAAATTTATTGCTAACGCGAATACATCCATGACGTATTTGAGCCACCTTCATACAATATTCTACTTTCCTTTCCATTCTTTATTCAATAAGGGGATGCAGTTTAGGATGAGAGAGTTGAAAATGGCTTCCCATCATGTGCAATTAATCCTGTAAATAGTATGTCGCGGCAAAGATACCAACTGCGTCCTATTTTAGTCGTTTCTTTCCTCTTTACTAGTCCGATTATATGCACTGTTTTCATGGATTCCTCTTCCGTTATCATAACTAACCTTTATGGCCGCTGAACTATCGTCCATATCATGTGTTGATTTGTCTGCCCTCAGGCTCCAACAAAAAGAATCCTCGCATCACCCGCAATGCGTTTTGGCTTTATATATTCTTTCATTGTTATTATTATTATTATCATAACTCGAGCACCTCGTTTCCCTCGTCATGTTATTCCACCTTGACGTTTCTTTCTGTCTTTACTTACTTTCATGACATTCCGAAATCTAAAAACCATTGTCTCAGTCTATCCGCAAAAGGAGGGAGGGGTATTTGAATGATGCTGATCAGCTGCCAGAACCTTTTACTTTATTGAGGGATTTAGGTTTTCCCTCTACATCTAGTGAGAAGGGAGAAGAAAAAAAAAAGGAATATTGCTAGATACATAGTCTGTTCACAGCTTCGCTATTATCCCCGAACACTGTCAACTAGAGTGGCGAATATAAGCAGTGCCATGTATACATAGCTGACTTTCAATTTAAGATCGGTTAGTCAAGGGGGACATGTTGATTCCGCGCTGATACATTATCAGTTGCTCTGTCTATAAGAGAGACCTACGGAATATGTAATAGTGAGTATGAGAAAGCCCATGGTAACTCGGAATGATCGAATTTCACAAAAACGAATTGACGAGATTCTGTGTAATTCTATTGAATTCAGCAAGAGGAGCACATTCAAATGAATAAAATGCTATGCCAAAATCGTTGTAGGCTGGGTTTGAACAGTAGGAGTGTAACGTGGTGAAATAAATGTAACGAGGCGAACTTGAAGAGGGAGTCATTGGAATGTCATGCTAAGTAATAAGAAGAATAGGGGTTGAGAAGCTGAGGTCGCGGGGTGAAATTGGAAGGCGGTGTCTGGTGTGTTATTGAGCGGTTGAGGGCCTTAGGGAGAAAAAAAAAAAAAAAAAAAAAAAACTAATGACCACACTAAAACTACCATCCCATAATCTATGTCCCAATCATGCAGCAGGTACCTCCAAAGGAAAAAAAAAATTAGTAGAGCATTATGGCGAAGCCAGCCATAGCAGAAGTATACTAAACACTGGCTCCTCATTGAGCACGGATCCGCTGAAACTCCCGCAAACCTACTGTTTAGCGCGGGCTAGCCTCGAACCCGCGACCAGGGTCACGGTAGGATGACCACAAGTGGCCACTTAAGGGGGACTATTGGAACCTTGAAGTGCCAGGTACGACTGTGTCAAGTACCCCTCTTAACCAGTGCGCCACAGCCCCCTTCCTCGTTGTTTGGTAGGGACTTTTCGGACATATTTAACTCTTTGTATGGAGAGAATGGTGAATGAAGAGGCTAGACTATTTGGGAAAGGCCCGCTGTTGCCTGGTCGCTTGGGTGGGTTGGTCGTCCGGTTCGAAAAGTGAGGGGCTGGGTTATTGGTGGTCGTCTTCACCCTTTTGCGTCGCGGATTTCAACCAGTTCCTGGCGATATCTATCACTACGTTGCTTGGGGCTATGGAGTTATATTGCCTATTACGGAAACAGTACGGATCGGGTTTTTTCAGCTCTCAGAAGAAATTGAGATCTGACAACCGTGTTCCACAAACCCAAGCATCAGAGGTGGATACGATACTGCTATCGACACCGCGCTGTAGCCGCGGGGTTATTGTTTTTAATATCGGAGCATTATTAGTATAAAATACTAAATACTAGTAGATATTGATATATCATTGACTTCCCCTGAAATGGAATAAGTAGTACGGTAGAGGGAATAGCAAGAGAAGAAGCTTTCAAGGCATAGTTCTTGAAATGAAATAATTTGGAAGCAAATAGCGGTTCAACAAGATTGCTAGATAGTGATTAAGAAAAGACAGCAATCCTGTAGAATCGCGAAAACAAGAGTTTGTAGTTTCTTTCATCAATTCATTCCTCAAAAACCTGAAGACGAGAAGCAAGAGGAGCTTTCATTCAACTAAATAAAATCTTAGGGAAGCACAAAAACTAAAAGACATTGTCCATAATAGTATGTATGTTGTCTCAGTATGTTATGCTGATAGACTTCTAGCTGTGATATCTCAGCGATGTAAAGAAATCAATGCAAGTTGTTGATGTTGTTGACATAAAGTTGTCCCTGGCCCAAGCCTCACCTCAAGTCAGAATAACTAGCTTATTTGGCACTAGTCTCAACTTAAAATAACTTTATTTCGTCCACTTGGAGACGCTGAGTTTTGGAATTTGGGTGAGGCGGAAGTCTCGATCTATCTGTGCGCTCTCCGGGACAAGTCGCTGGATGTGACGGTGGTTTTGTTTGTCTGCCGGACCAATTGCCCACTTTCCGTTCCTAGGATCCCATCCGAAAGGACCACCACCGAGATTCCCGTGCCCGTGTTTTCATTCGGCCAGCCAATGGACACAAACACTTTCCCCACCAACCGCCCGAAGATTTGGCGATTCGAATGGGAATTTGCCGATCATCCATTGCTTGCCGTAATGTATTGCAGGAAATATTAAACCGGATTCTAGTTGGTCAAGTCGTCTCGTTATATCAAAATAGTTGAACGTTATAAATTTATGTATATCGTCAAAGATATTGATTGACCTACGTAATATCTTCGGTAGTTAGTGAATTAGCCATCGCAAATTGATTGCGTAAATTCCACAAACCAGCTTACTAGGTACCTAGTTTGCAAGGGCGAGAATAAAGGGATCATGCCGATATTTCGATTGGAGTACATAAGTCAGCCAACGACTGCGTTAAGTACTAGTACTGTGTAAAGGACAATGATGCGAATATGGGCGGTTTTGGTGGGATCGGCGATCAGCGAGAAACCGGCTTGGAGCTTCACCACGCAACAACATAATTACCCCTCCATGCCCACACAACAACCCTCCCCGACTACGCTCTGTTTCTATTTCTCTTCAACGATCACAGAATATCCAATGAGGATTGTATCACTTGATAATTATATGTTTGAATCGTATTTTCAACTATCTCCCCGTTTCCTTTAAGCTCCTTCACATTACAAGGCTGCCAAGCGCTACCACCCCATCAGATACCCCCATATAAATCTTAAGCACCCTCGTCACTGCCCAAATTATGGCTGTTGGCAGTGTTCTTGTTACTGGGTAACCTCCTTCGTCCCCATGAATCTTCCCTGGCTATTTGTTCCAGTTGCTTACCCAGGTGCCGTGAAACCCAGCGGAACCGGTTACATAGGCTCCTTTACTGCCCTGGCCCTACTCGAAGCCGGATACAAAGTCGTCATCGCAGATAACTTGTACAATTCCTCCGACGAAGCCATCAATCGCATCGAGTTGATCTGCGGCAGACGCCCAGGCTTTGTCAAGATTGATATCACGAATGAGGCGGATCTAGACCGTGCCTTTGAGCAATACCCAGACATCGACAGCGTCATCCACTTTGCGGCACTTAAAGTATGTAAAAGAGAAAATGAAATATCTAGCTACCGGTTGTACCTTTACGTTTTCTAACCCTTATAATTGGGTATCTTGCTTACGTTTCTGATTTCCGAAATAGGCCGTTGGCGAATCTGGCGAAAAGCCACTTGACTACTACTACGTCAACGTTTACGGATCGATATGCCTCCTGCGCGCTATGAAGCGACACAATGTTACCAACATTGTCTTCTCTAGCTCCGCCACCGTATATGGTGACGCTACCCGATTTCCTAATATGATACCTATTCCTGAGGAGTGCCCCCTTGGCCCAACCAACCCATACGGAAACACCAAATTCGTTGTTGAGACCGCGATTACGGACTTCATCAACGCAGAGCGAAACAATGCAATCAAGGCAGGAAAGTTACAGGAGGCTGAGAAATGGAATGGCGCCCTGTTGAGATATTTCAACCCCGCAGGAGCACACCCAAGCGGAATCATGGGAGAGGATCCCCAGGGGGTGCCCTATAACTTGCTACCACTCTTGGCACAGGTAGCCACAGGAAAGAGAGAGAAGCTCCTTGTATATGGGGATGGTTAGTGCCCCCAATATCTGAATTTAACTTACTCGCTCCCTTGAGCGGATATACAATTCCATTTCGTAACTGCCAAGCTGCCACTAACTGCAACAACTTACAGACTACGCCTCCCATGACGGCACAGCAATCCGCGATTACATCCACATCCTCGACTTGGCCGCTGGCCATCTCCAAGCCCTCAATTACCTGCGCGCAAACCATCCTGGTGTGCGCGCCTGGAACCTTGGCACTGGCAAGGGAAGTACCGTTTTCCACATGATCAAAGCTTTCAGTGCCGCGGTGGGCCGCGATCTCCCTTACGAAGTTGTTGGCCGTCGCGCTGGTGATGTGCTGGACCTCACCGGTAATCCAAGCCGCGCGAACCGCGAGCTTGGTTGGAAAGCGACTAGAACGCTAGAGGAGGCATGTGAAGATTTGTGGCGATGGACGAAGAATAATCCGGCAGGATATAGGCAGCAGCCGCCGCAGGATCTGCTGGATAAGTTGAAGGAGGGAAAGTAAATTGAATTTTTTTGCTTAACTAGGAAGTTTTAAATGATAAACAACTTCCATTTTCTTTTGCTCTTTGTATACCGCTCGTCTCGTCACTTTGGAGAGAGCTATGTGTGGCAAATCGTATGACTATATTTTCTTTCTTTTCGTTAGGATAGACGTGGTTGATATTCAGCCCAGGGACTTTCTCTGCATGTGAGGTTAAGATAGCAATTATTTTGTTAAGAAGTAGAAACTGGGGTGAATAAAAAGGCAATCTAACTTCTTCCTTAAGCACTTTGGTGAAAAAATCCGATGTACCCCCTTCTCTTGCTATTACCAGCCCTAGTTACATAGGAGAATGGCAAAACATTGCAAACGTCCAGTGAACTCCAAAATCGGTTTTTTGATGAAGCGTGTAGAGTCCTCCGTGTTGCAGTTGTGTACAACACAATAGACGCTGAGATAACAGAAAAGAAAGAAAATCGCACCTCATTTATGATAAGTAGTAAATGATCTAGTCTTATTTTCATTTTTCAAAACCATCAGCAGCCAAATTGAATAAAAAAATTACCAGCCATCACGGTAACCTTTATATGAAAATATGTGGATGTTAACAAGGTATATTTTAATGCATTTTCATTGTAAAAACGCCTATAGGGGTTTAATCCTTAGAAGAAGAAGCTATGTATAACTAGCAGAGAATCATCTGATATAAGACAAACTCCATAAGAATCATATACGCTTATTCCCATCTTTTTTACTTTAGTTTATTTCACTTTTCAGTTTTTTTCTTGCTTGCTTCTCTCTATTTGTAGCACTGTCTCTAGTTGAATCTTGAAATATTGAATTTTTATATGTATTTACAGATATATTGTGCTGCAACAAATCCCCAACTAATTTTAATCTTTGGTCTTCTTTCACACATTATGCTATCATATTTATACTGCTTTTCCATCTCTCTGCAGCGATTGGACTGCTCCTTGCTTTCTCATCCATCTCGATATAGTTCCCAAGTGGATCAAACCTGTGAGAGGGAAGATTCATACCTCTACAAATGGTTTCTTATTGGCTACCCTTTTAATCAGGCAACAAACCACTTATTATTATATTAATCTTGCCTCCAATTATATATATATATATATATTTAAAAAAGCTGATTTTATGGCATTGGAACACATCCAGCCCGCCTTAACAATAAACCGCTATTATATGCTTGTATTCCGTCGCCGCAGAACTCCTTACATATCGAATCTTCCCAAAATGAGGTTACTCAAAGCCAGCCCTCTGAGTTTCCTATTTTGCTTTCCTACTCCTTCTCGACCCGGGGGTCTGCTGTTTGTTTCTGTTTCCCGGATCCGAGCCTGCTCCACCTCCACCATCCACTCCAAAAGTGGAATTCGCTCGCTTTCATTCAGTATCCAAAGCCTCCCGTTCCTTCTTCTCAAGTGCACGGAGAATAGCACCCTCTTTCTCCCTCTGCTCAATCTGGCGAGAACTCAGTTCCCACAATTCCTTCGCTATCTTCTCATCCGTAACCTCTTTGCGCACGATATCCCGTTCCTTGCATTCCTTGATTAGTTTCCCTCCAGCGAGGCCAGCACTAACCCCGACTCCACCAATATTCGCTGCGGGAGCTCCAAGTACAATGTCCATTGCAGCCATCAAAAAGCTTTGTGACCCTTGCTGTGGAGATTTTAAAACAAGCCACCAAATGGGCCATGTTATCAGGTAGATGAGAAGACCTAATAATGAACCACCTGTTATCCAGCGTCGTGTGCCGGGGGTACGCGAAAAGCCCGGATCCACAACGAGAACGCGGGCATTGCAGGGCTGTTTATCTGGTCTATTAAATGCGGAAAGATGGGATTGGAAGGACTTAGCAAAGATCATTAGAGCGAGTTTCGATGTTGCATATAGGCCATTTTGATCTGCTTTAGTATTGCTACCGGTTTTATTGTTTATTATCCCATTGACAGGTTTCGAATTGCGCGCTGACGCTTTAGAAGACGTATGATTGGAAGAAGCCGTACGCATGGTCCTATATTCGAGGGTTTTCAAGTCCAATTTTGCGCCAATGTAGCTTGAGCAAGTTCCGATTATCACTCTGACATCTCGATCTGCGGGTTGGGCGCGCAGTGCAGGGCTTAAAATACTGAGGAGGTGGTAATTGGCAAGGTAATTGATCTGCCACTCCTCATCTAAGCAATCTATAGTCGTTCGAGGGTTTGCGTGGGAGGGTTTTATAGTATTGGCACAGAGGATAACCATATCCAGTCGCCGAGGTGGAGCATTATCAATCCACTTTGTAGCAAAGGTTCGTATGGAATGTAAAGACGAAAGATCAACTTGCTCGGCATAGATGAGCTGGTTACCAGTAGCGTTCCGGAGGTCGTCAATGTAGTCAACAAGGAAAGGATCAGAGGGCGCATGTCGTGTGAGAAGAATGAGCTGCGCGCCTTGGGAAGCTAGGCTTTGTGCAATTGCAGCTCCAATTCCTGATGTACCGCCCTAGAAGCAAAAATATAAGATGGGTGTAAAAATTGGCTTTGAGGATAAATGCATTGGCATACTGTTATCATGACTACTTTAGAGTGCATCAGACGCTCCGAAGTATTCCTTGCGCCTCCAAAGTAGCGTTTCAACAGGACGATGAGGGCGACCGCCGGGGCCGTCTTCAACGTTGGGACTGCATATGGGATGCTCGAGATACCATCGACCACCCAGTGTGCCAGGAGAGGGACCGGCATTATGGAATACGTCTCCAGCTATGGTAACGGCCCCGGGAGGGGAGAAGCTCATGCCTGGCTACAGCGTTTGAATTTAACTCCTCGTCATCTGTTGGTTAGAATATTACGTCAGCAGTCCATTCGCGCGCTAATTAGTTAGCGCGCATCCATCGTCGATCTGCCAACGCCACCGAAGTGCAACTCTCCACTGTGACGACTTTTTGGTCCAGGAATTGGGGGGAGGGGAGAATATAAACGATAAATGGCTGAAAATGTCATACGACGATGATGAATACTTCGTCTCTCTCGAAGGCCAGCGAGTCTTTGGAGCCGGTATCAAGAGGAAACGAGTCCATTTCATCCCCTCTAGCGAAACATCTGCCAGTGCTATATCCTCCTCACCACAAGAGACATCCAGCTTCAGCACACCGAATACTTTTTCGATCGGCGACAGGTACCTATCAATCGTCCTTTCTTCCTCATCAGACGTTGGGAAGTCGAAACTTCACCAAACAACCTCAACCACCACATCCATATCCACCAAACCAACCTGCGAAATTTGTGACCTACCGCTTCCACCGTTCCCTTCTCCGTCTCTAGATTCCTCTTCCTCCTCCAGCCAGATGGCAAAATATACCTCGAATCCCCATGAGGCCACGCTTGCGCACCAAGTTTGCCTCCCGCACTCTCACCCGCCTTCCGCCATCGACCGCACACGAACAGGCTTTAAGTATCTTTCAGCACAAGGCTGGGATCCAGATTCGCGTCTGGGCCTAGGCCCTCAGGGCCAGGGTATCGCGGTGCCTCTGAAACCTAGGGTAAAGCACGATACCCTTGGCCTAGGCGTTAAGCAACCAGAGAAGGCGAAGCAGGCGAGGACAAGGGTGGAGAAGCTGAATGCAAAGCAGGTGAGGAAGATGGAGGTGGAGGGCAAGAAGAAGGGAGAAAAATTGAGGGAGATGTTTTATGCGAGCTACGATATTGAGAAGTATTTGGGGAGTTAATTGCATTTATGTGTATGAGGACACTATAATATGATGGGATGTGAGGGTTGTATGATGTTCTCATTTGTATTATATTGATACCACTTTGTTTTTTTTCTAGCTTGCTTTGGTTTGGCTAGGGTCCCAGCTGTATGATTAAAAGGCGCATTGTGAGATAAAGGGTCGAGAATATACTATAAAACTGCTCCCTTCGAAGGGACATCGTTATCAAAACTACTTTGTAGCGAGCTCCTGTTCAACATCACAGTACTATTGATTTAACTAAGGATTTTACATTGAAAAAATCAGGGATGAAATACACATTAACTCCCACCTGATGGACCCGCGCCAGTTCTATGCTGAATGGATTTAGGAAGGGGATAAAAATTAAAGAAGAAAACACTTAGAAGTCGTCCGGCGAGCAGGCATTCGGAGTATCATAGAGAGGGCAACGAAAAGTATCTCTAGTAAATGGGATATTGTTTTTCCTCTAATTACTTAAAGAAATTTCGCTTCTTCTTCTCCTTCTCCTTCTCCTTGTCTTTCTCCTTCTCTTTTTTCCCTAATTTGTGACTGGATGCAACCGGTAGTACGGCAGGTTTCAGCGGTTGGCCTGCAGCACCGTTCGGTGATCTGTGCGGAGCATCTCTGGAGCTAATAGTCATAGAAGCTAGCCCACCAGTCGGAGGAACTGGAGGCTGCTGCGGTGCGGGTTTCTCAAAGAGGTGTGCAGGGGCCTTTGGTGCAGGACGATCCGCGGGGAGATCCAATCGGCGTTTGTCGACGCTGAGATCTCCAAGTTGACGTAAAAAGAGTTTCGGTGTGAGCATATGAGATGTAGCTAGGTATATGTCTTTAGAAGAGATTCTAGCGAATTCATAGCAAGCACGAGCCTCAGAAAACGTCGCACCGCCGGCCATGAAGAGAATGATTCTTTGGCGGGGCTCCGCTGCCGATGGCCGGGTTCGGGCCCAGGTTGGTTTTGCACTTCGAAGAGATGCCTGGGAAGCATTATCTTGACCTATTGTGCCGTCTGGGTCGAGGTGGGGCCGAGTATATGGGAAAATTGTAGTGTCTAAAGTTCCTTTGTTCTGTTCTTCCAGTAAGAATTTCAGGTTAGGCTGAAATCGAGAAAGGCTCGTGTCATCTTCTGTCGTTTGAGTGGGAACTTTTCGGGGAAATAAAGGCTCGGGTTTTGGTTTCAAGTCCTTAAGCGGCTTTTCTACTCTTGCGCCCAATAGGTCGAGGTTATATATGACCTCACCATCCTGTGGTGGAAGCTGGGAGTGAGCAAGGAGCTTTTTTATATCGCCTGGCAGAAGTCCATCCCTGTAGAGCAAATAAAGAAGAATTAACCTCAGGCGTTCTGACGGTCCAACGCAATCTTCGTCTAATAGGCGAACTAGCTGATCGGCAATATGTTTAGGTTTCCGGTAATCTTCGTCCAAACCTGTGGAAAGTGACTACTGCAAGTTAGCCGGCGAAGACAATTATTAAAATGTTCAAACAAAAGGGGGTGAACTTGTACCTGCTCAACAGAAGCAACTTCCACTAATTTCCGCTCCTGAAACAGCCTCATACACTCCTGTGCCATATTAAGATGTAGCGTATATGCGTTTTTTCCCTCTGTAAATTCCGACAACCCAGCAATCATGTCTTTAACAGTGTTGAGGTTTGCAGTAGCCCCACTTCGAATTTAAATCCACGTAAGTAAGAGCGACGCAGCGTATAGTAAGGAGCTAGCTAAGGTTGTAACTCACCTCTCGTTGAACTGGGGGTTATCCGCTCGGAATTTATTGAAATCATCAACGAGCTTCCCCAGAAGATCCTTCATGTGCAAATGCCTGCTGTCAATCCAAATTCTATCATGTTCACTTATCTCCATTTCCTTAACTTCCTCATTTGGTTGTCCCTCGTTTAGTGTAGTTTTGTAGGTTACTTTATCTCCTTCCTTTATAGGTAGTAGATCATGGGCCATAGCTTGATATGTAAATTCATGAAGTAAAGGGGCGTAGATATCCATTGATCGATCTAAGATATATAGTACTCCACGCGGTCGCGGCGAGGGCGGGGGGTAATCATCGTGATGTTTTGCGTATTCATCCAGCTGATCTTGCACAAACCGCGCTAGATGAGAGCAGAGGACACTTGCTTCGTGTATTGGAGTTTTCGGCCGATAATATCGGACTATCGGGTACTCGCCAAGTGAAACACATATCGATACAATCTAAGTGGTTCGTATATTAATTCTGTGTCGAAAAGATCTTCTCTAGAAAGGCACTAACCTTTTGTGCCAAATCGTCAAGATGAGGCCTGATCAAATTGTTGCAGGCAGGGTGAAAGAGGGTCGGAAAGCTCCAAGGGTCCCTGAATATAGCGACATGGGATTCTCTCGGGAAAAAATTAATATTCATAACACGGAAGTCAGCGATTTGATCTCGAGCCATGGGTGATTTTTCTATCCTGTGGCGCAGCTGAGGGTCGAGATCTATATCCACTGTTAGAACGCATTTGCTAAGTCCCGGCTTGCAACAGGCTGACTTGAAATCCAAACCAAAAATGATTTCTTGTACCGCCGGCGCTCGAAATCTGCCATAACACAGTCCACGATATGGGGCAACGGCGACAGTATATAAACGGCATCCAGGTCCTTATTCATGGGACGTCGGGCTTCTATTTGCTCAACATCTTCCAGCTCTCAGCGCAAAGCCCATTAACGTTAAAAACTACAGGCCGGAATGCTTACTCGTAACATTCTCTTTCAAGATATCATCTTCCTTAACTGCATTATCGATGAGCTTCTTGCTACCTTCGTCCAACACAAGGACTTTCCACTACAAACCAATGCCCGGTCAATAAAGACTCTTCTTGTGGGAGGAGAAACGAGGAGTCGCTCACGTCTCTGCCACCAGTAAAGCGAATAGTGTCCAGGATAGCTAAGAGAAATGAGGTTAGCGAAATATAGCAGATACCAAAGGATTCCCGGTAAGGGAGCAAGCTGCCTACCTCTGCGCTGGATCTCAATCAAGGAGGAGTCCATTCTGTCTGGGTCAGCGAGCGCGAAGCATGGGCACCGGGCCCGACAGTGTTGGCACCAGATGGACCAAAATTATAAAATATTTCCACGACAATATATGTCGCAAAGTTCAAACCTACTAGTAAGAAGGAGGCCGCAACAGAATGCGTTCAATGCCCCACCAGCAAACATGGCTGCGGAGTTGAGGCGCGTCTCGGAACCCCTGTTTTTCCATTCCGTAGATTTTTTTAAACTCCAGGGTAGATGGATTGATACATCTCCATGCTTTGCCGTTCGGGCTTGCAACAGCAATTATTTGAGTATTATTGTTAGGAAAACGCAAATCCCACTTCTGGCGGGTTGCCTATCTTTCGCATTTCGAGCATGCAAGTATGGCGGACGCCGACGCCAAAAGGCCAATACCTCCTTGGTGCCTTCAAACCTGTAGTTTTGACGTTGGGCCGGACTTTCAACACAACTTCTGCATGGCAAAGGTCAAAAAATAAAGCCAAAAAACAAGAAACGGCATCAAGGTCGCAGGCTATAGAACCCACAATCACTGGTTCGACGGTGTCAGAAAAAGTACGGGTTTACTTCAAACGAAAACCATTACTAAACCCCGGCTAACACTTCTTTCCATCTAGCAGACGCAAACGAGACTCCCACCGCACATTCGGGGACGGAATGCAAGGCGCTCAGCGACGGCAAAAGCTGGGAACTTGGCATCGGTGGTTCTAACCGCTGCGTCTGCGGTTCGGCTTGGGTTCGAACGACAAGGTCACGTCCCGATTCGGTGGGCGAAATTTGAGGAATTCGTAACACGGGCTGTTAAGGATGAAAATCTGTCTCATCTGAACGCAGAGGACTCGGAGGCCATCAACTTCAGAACAAGACTTGAACGAGCTTTCATCGATTCAGGGGCGGCAGAATTGACCAAAACGCTGAAACGAGAGTTCAAAATTTACAACTATGATGTCACATTCTCTTCAAACCTCAATGCACAGAGGGCGTTAGCAGACCTGCGCAATCCAACAGAATGGTACCCAGCTGCTCGCAGCCTGCATCGCACTATCCATCTTCACGTCGGCCCGACCAACTCGGGCAAAACCTATCGTGCATTAAAACGACTCGAAACGGCCAAGACTGGATTTTATGCCGGGCCCCTGAGGCTTCTCGCTCATGAAATCTATACTCGTCTCAATGCAAAAGGGATACCATGTGGCCTCGTAACTGGTGATGAGGTTAGGATCTCACAGGATCAAGTTCCGGGAATATTCAGCAATACCGTCGAAATGGTTCCTTTAGGGCAAGATGTTGAAGTCGGGGTTATTGACGAAATCCAAATGATTGCGGACCCTCATAGAGGTTGGGCTTGGACACGGGCATTGCTAGGCGCGCGGGCCCACGAGCTGCATCTTTGTGGAGAAGAAAGGGTTGTACCACTGATTCGCGATTTAGCTGGCTTGATGGGGGATAAGCTTGAGATTCATCACTACGAGCGGCTCAACCCATTGAAAGCCATGAATAGAAGTCTGAAGGGGAACTTATCAAATCTTCAAAAAGGGGATTGCGTCGTTGCGTTTTCCCGTATCGGCATTCATGGCTTGAAACAAGATATCGAAAAGGCAACTGGGCGGAGGGCTGCCATTGTTTACGGCAGCTTACCCGCGGAAATTCGGTCACAGCAAGCAGACTTATTTAACGATCCGAACAACGACTACGATTTTCTTGTTGCCAGTGATGCTATTGGCATGGGCCTTAACTTGTAAATACCCTTTTCTTTCATTTTGATTTTTTTGACTGTTTACTCACATTCTATTAAGGAGCTGCAAACGAATTATTTTCGAGTCGGTGGTACGAAAATTACCAACAGGGTTGACTCGGCTTTCCGTATCGCAGGTTAAACAAATTGGAGGTCGTGCCGGTCGATATCGTTCAGCAACAGATTCGAGGAACGTAAAAGGGTCCAGAGTAGCCGACTCAGCCAAGAACGCAGAGACAAATGTTGGATTTGTGACCTCCCTCGAAGATGTGGACCTCCCTTACATTCGGAAAGCCTTGAACACCGAACCAGAGCCAATCCTATCCGCTGGGTTGTTACCTCCAGATTATATTATTAAAGGCTTTTCAGAGCACTTCCCGGCTAACACTCCCTTCGCATATATCCTACAACGCTTGCACAACATAGCGCAAGTGGATCCCAACTTTTTCCTTAACGATTGCCAAAGCCATGCTGAGGCTGCAGAAGCAATTGACAGCGTAAAAGGGCTTAGCATGGATGACAAACTCGTTTTTCTCTCGGCGCCAACTCACATGAGAGATCCTCAGATGAGTACTATTTTCAAGGAATTTGTGCGCTGTGTGGCGGAGAATAGGAGCGGCGACCTTCTCGAAATTGGCGACTTGCCCATTGATATTCTTGATAAACCAGTTTCAGGCGACAAAAGCTATCTCGCCACTCTTGAAACCCTACATCGATCCCTAGTCCTCTACCTTTGGTTAAGCTACAGATGCGGAGGCGTTTTTACCAACCGAGCGCTTGCTACCCATGTCAAAGCGTTAACTGAAATAAAAATGGATAGAGCCTTGACTGAATTTTCGGCAAATCGACAACTACGGAAAGCTACTTCGCTTAGGAGACTATATGCTTTGAAACTTCAGACGGAAATGCGGGAAAAAGCATTTGCTGATGAATCTGAAGGCGTGGATATCGATCTCGAAAACATTCCGGCAGCAGAAGTGTGGGATGATATGCCCAAACAGAAAGAATTATTGGGAGCTTCGTCTGCGATTTCCTAGAAACGAATACGGGTAGTTCGCAGGCTGGATATCGTATTTATCCTATTCCCAACTGCCCTCGCTCTTTTGCCCGTTTGCGGATCGACCTCCAAATGCAAGGGTCCACCCTCAAAGATGCCAGTTTTCAGGACCAGCAAAACGCAGCGACATTGAATCTTAACAATTCAGCCTTCTAGATACCTTACCTTGGTCGCTCCGCCAACATTTGCAGATACATACATGCAATAACGTTATAAAAGCCACATGATTCAACTCGGTAGAGTCCCACCCCATCGGCAATTATTGCTCTGAGGAACTATCCCATTTCATATCCATATCACGACAGGACTCACTTTCAATCTCGTTCTACGATTTGTGATCCCTGAATACCGTCCGGGCAACCCCTTCCCATCTCCAAACAACAAAATGACATGCCTTAACGATATCCCCTGCTTCTCCTTAGCGATCCACCAAACCACTGCTATAGAATTTCTGCAAAATTTTCCTATTGTTCCCTTCGTCATTTTTTTAACACTGATAGATATCTTATTTTCCCTGTCTTCTGCTTATTGGCGCACTGTTGCATTACCATCCATCTGTACAATAATTCTGGGATTCATTTTTGGGAGTTCTGCGACACTCCACATTCGCGATCGGAAAGGCCAGTTTCACATATTGCATATGATAGTGTATGGAATTTTTTTCACTTTCACATAGTTAATTGCCGGACGACATGTATACCCAAGTCAGAATTGAAATTATGGAGTTTGAAAGTTGACACTTGCTTTCAATCCTGCATAGCCCTCCTTCCTCCTATAGATTGAAATTCCACCTCATGTAGCAAAACTCCACGTTACAAATTCGCTGGGCAGAATATTTAATAAACCGAATGAAGTTTTCATCAGGTATATGAGCTGTGGCATGCACAGTACATAGCACATCTCAAAAGAAATGAACTTAGCGCTTTAGGTGGCAATAAAACTAAGAATCGGAGATCGCAACAACAATGTTCCGCCGCAATCGACTTTACGGGGCTAGAAAAGAGCAGCAAGGTAGTGATTTCTACCCGCTTTCTACTCTGCTCAAAGACATTTTGAATCAAAACCTCTTGAGTCCTTGCGTCAGCATGGATGATCTTGAGTCCTTGGAGCTCTTTTCCCTTGTCTCAAAAGTCACCACTGAGCTCCAAAACCATCTCGGAGTTAACGACAAAACCCTCGCCGAGTTCGTGATCGACCAACATTTGAAATGCAGTTCGCTTGCAGAATTTAGAAGTATTCTCGATGACATCGGAGCCGATTTCCCACAGAGCTTGATCGAGAGTATAGATCGCCTGGTGTTGACGCTACACCCAAAGTTCAAGGGTAAAAAGGAGTCCGCAAAGGGCACCGGACAGAATGGAAACAGTGAAGGGTTGGACGAAGTTGAAAAGAAAGCGCGTGTCTTCAAAGGTCTAGCGGTCCCTGATAAAGTGCCGCAGTGGGAGGATGATGGAGGTGATGCCGCTACACCTGTGGAACCCTCTTCGACGCATGATGCGACTGCGGGCGCTATGGATGATACTTTTGCGATGTTGGAAGGTTTGGCGGGGAAAGCAAGAGAGCGTAAAAGCGCAGTGAATACCAGGAAGAGAAGCAGGAGCCCCGGTGGTGACGAATACGATGGGGACATATCGTGGAGGGACAGGTACCGGTCGAGGTCTAGATCACAGAGCGCAGAAAGGACACGGCGAAAACAGGAGGGTCTGGATGAATTTGGCAGAACTTCGAAACACAGGGCTAGAGACGACAGATACAATAATGGTTTTGGCGAAAACAGAAGACGGCGGGATCACGATGATGAGGAATTCTTCAAACGGCCTCCGACCCCTGAACTCGATGACCAACCTATTCTCTTCAAGATCTACGATGGGAGGGTCACAGGGATAAAGGACTTCGGTGCATTTGTGAACCTCTTGGGCGTCAAGGGGAAAGTTGATGGACTTGTACACGTATCTGCTATGCAAGCCGGTGCACGAGTTAACCACCCATCTGACCTTGTCTCCAAGGGCCAACCCGTTAAGGTGAAGGTTATCACTATACAGGGGAGCCGGATAGGATTATCTATGAAGGAGGTTGATCAAGGTACTGGTCGCGATCTCGCGCCACAAAAACGCCTTGCTTCCGGTGCCAATATGGAACGACTCAATGGAACTGGTTCAGACGACCGGTACGGGAATCTGAGCACCCCTGTTCCCATCATCGAGGATGATGATGGCAGACCATTGAAAAACCGAAAGCGCTTAAATTCTCCGGAAAGATGGGAGATAAAGCAATTAATTGCGTCTGGTGCCGTTTCCGCTGCCGATTACCCAGATATCGACGAAGAATACCATGCCACCCTTACCGGAGAAGGGGATTTCGAGGAGGAAGAGGATGTTGATATTGAAGTTAGAGACGAAGAACCTCCGTTCCTAGCTGGCCAAACGAAACAATCCCTTGAACTCTCCCCGATTCGTGTCGTTAAGGCTCCAGATGGCTCACTTAACCGCGCTGCTATGGCCGGTACAAATTTGGCCAAGGAGAGAAGAGAGTTACGCCAACAAGAGGCTCAGGACAAGGCTGCTGAGCAGGCTGCCGGAGTTGACCTCAATGCTCAGTGGCATGATCCTATGGTAGCACCGGAAGAAAGGAAGTTCGCTGCAGATCTGCGGAATGCCCAAGTCACCAAAACAACTGATACATTACCTGAATGGAAAAGAGTAACGCAGAGTAAAGACCAGTCTTATGGGAAGAGGACAAACATGACGATGAAACAACAACGTGAAAGTCTTCCTGTTTTCAAATTCCGCAAACAGTTACTAGAGGCCGTGACGGAAAATCAGCTCCTAATCGTTGTTGGCGATACTGGGTCTGGTAAAACTACGCAGCTAACACAATATCTTGCCGAGGGCGGATTTGCAAATAACGGCATCATTGGCTGTACTCAACCCCGACGTGTAGCCGCAGTGTCCGTCGCGAAACGTGTATCTGAGGAAGTCGGTTGTCGGTTAGGTGCAGAAGTTGGATACACCATCCGATTTGAAGACTGCACTAGCCCCGAGACAAAGATCAAATATATGACAGATGGTATCCTCCAGAGAGAGATTCTTCTTGACCCTGACTTGAAGAAATATTCTGTTATCATGCTTGACGAGGCTCACGAGCGAACCATCAGTACTGATGTTCTTTTCGGCCTTCTCAAAAAGACCATTCAACGACGACCTGACTTGAAGATCATCGTTACTTCAGCAACCCTAGACGCCGATAAATTCTCGGAATATTTCAACATGTGTCCCATCTTCTCGATTCCGGGACGAACCTACCCTGTGGAAATCATGTACTCGAGAGAACCAGAATCGGACTATTTGGATGCGGCTTTAGTCACAGTTATGCAGATACACTTGACGGAACCCGCTGGAGACATTTTATTATTCTTAACTGGTCAAGAAGAGATCGATACTGCCTGCGAAATCTTATATGAACGAATGAAAGCGCTAGGGCCTAGTGTTCCCGAATTGATCATTTTGCCTGTCTACTCGGCTCTTCCTAGTGAGATGCAGAGTAGGATTTTCGAGCCTGCGCCTCCTGGAAGTCGAAAGGTTGTCATCGCCACAAATATCGCGGAAACATCAATTACAATAGACCAAATATACTATGTAGTTGACCCGGGATTTGTAAAGCAAAATGCCTACGACCCAAAACTTGGAATGGATTCCCTCGTTGTTACACCTATATCGCAGGCGCAGGCGAAGCAGCGATCTGGACGGGCCGGAAGAACGGGGCCAGGTAAATGTTTCCGTTTATATACCGAAGCAGCGTATCAATCAGAAATGCTTCCAACTACTATTCCCGAAATCCAGCGCCAAAATCTCTCACATACAATTCTTATGTTGAAAGCCATGGGCATCAACGACCTTCTTCACTTCGACTTCATGGACCCTCCCCCAACGAACACTATGCTTACTGCACTTGAAGAACTATACGCCCTTTCCGCTCTTGATGACGAAGGCCTTCTAACGCGGCTGGGAAGAAAAATGGCTGACTTCCCGATGGAGCCCGCATTGGCCAAAGTGCTAATCGCCTCCGTCGAGATGGGTTGCTCAGACGAAATGCTCAGCATCGTCGCCATGCTTTCAGTGCACAGCATATTCTATCGGCCCAAGGAAAAGCAGCAACAAGCCGATCAGAAAAAGGCAAAATTTCACGACCCGCATGGCGACCACCTCACCCTTCTAAACGTCTACAACGGATGGAAGAATTCACGTTTCAGCAGCCCTTGGTGTTTTGAGAACTTCATACAGGCACGTCAGATGCGCCGCGTGCAAGATGTGCGCGAGCAACTGGTCACTATCATGGAACGCTATAAACACAAAGTAGTCTCCTGCGGACGGAACACGACCAGAGTCCGACAAGCACTCTGCTCAGGATTCTTCCGGAACGCGGCGCGTAAGGACCCACAGGAAGGCTATAAGACTTTGATCGAAGGAACGCCTGTATACATGCATCCTAGTTCCGCGCTGTTTGGGAAGGCGGCAGAACACGTCATATTCCACACTTTGGTCCTTACCACGAAGGAATATATGCATTGTACTACCAGCATAGAACCAAAGGTATGTATATCCTTTCCCTGTTTTTATTCCTGATATATTCTCTGCTATGCTTGGTCATAAACGAAGCAAAATAGAACACTTGTCTAACGCATTTCTACGAAAACAGTGGCTCGTCGAAGCGGCGCCCACATTCTTCAAAGTCGCGCCAACCAACCGTCTCTCGAAACGGAAGAAAGCAGAACGGATCCAGCCTCTTCACAACCGATTCGCAGGCGATGATGATTGGCGGTTATCAGCGCAAAGACGTCAAGGAAGGGGTGGTGGTGGTGGAACCTGGGGATGAAAGAGGCGATATTTTTGTAGCAAACCTCATATCCTTTTCATGGCCCATTGTATGTACAATTATAACTTTTCTCAAAACGCTTCATATACGTGATTGCAATATACACACCCTTTTTCATCGGCGTTGTAACTTAAAAATCAGCGGGCTGGTTGCTGGCGCTGTTGGTTTGTTATTTATCTCTATTTTTACTATAGTATGTGTACTGATTTTCCTTTGAGGTGGTTAAACGGAAAGTTGGTTAACATCTCAGATGACGGTTTTTAATAAAAAGTGGGTATCCTTCTGCTTCTTCGTCAAGCTACCGTCGGAGAATAGAAGGATGTTTAGCCCACTGGGATAGATCGCATCTCACTTGGATAAAGGCCAGTAAGGAATTCACGTATATTTATCAATTTACCTAACCTACCCATATTACAGCCTAGCGATCACGTATAAATATATGTAGATATATATATAGGTAAGAGAAGGAGAGAGTGAGGGCATAAAGAAACAAACCTAGAAAAACGTAAACGACAGATGAAGCAAAAGAAGTGGAAGCGAAAATAGCAGATACCAACGGCAAGAGAAAGAGAAATAGAACAGGAAAGGAAGGAAAGCTGACCAGGATATGCGCAAATACTGGTTCTCTCACTCTTTTTTTCTTTTATTCAAAAAAAAAGAGAGAGAGGAAAAAGAAAGGCCATACATGATAATAAAATGGACAAGTGCCGAACACGCACGTAAGAAAGCACCAACGTAAGTGGCAAACTGTCAACAAGTCCCATTTGACCCAACGCCCAAAAGAACAAGATGAAAAGAAAAGAAGCAAAAAGTACCACAAAAACATAAAGATCGCGAATATAGGTAGGTCTGGTAGAAAGATAAACTACTATATGTATTCAACAAGAGCTGGCTGCGCTAGTTGGATTAACCTACTGTGAAGGTAACATTTGAATTCTCTCCACATCAGGCCTAGTCCTGCAAAACAGGTCTTATGATCATCAATGCTGGAGGAGGATAAGTGAGAACGTCCTCTTTCTCGAGCAATTCACGATAAGAACCTTTAGCGGTATGGACCCATCATTCCTGCTCCATTCCTAGTAACCGTGCTTCCGTCTCCATTTAGCGGGCCAAGCATGTCAAATAACTGCCTTGATGACGACTGAGGCGGGCCCTGAGGAAGGAGGCCGCCATACTGGGCAGCATTTCCATGAGACATACTCATCATACCATCTGGTGTGTGAGGCATTGGTGGGAAAGCAGCCGGTGGCGGGGCATTTGAATTCATGTAACCAGGAGGAGGCATCATGCCGGGGGGAGGAGCAAATGGCGGTGGACCACCTCCTATCGCATTTCGTTGATAAGCCTGACGGTCATTTGGTGGTGGCATTGTGGCATGAAGGGGTAAGGGAGGTGCGGCTGGGAAATTTGGATGCATATTTCGGTTTGGCGGCTGTGCAAGCCCGGGTGGTAGCATGAATTGGTTGGGACCAGGTGGCTGCGGTTGTTGGTTAGGCCACCCAGGAGGTGTGACTCGCTCAAATCCCGGAGGGCGTTGCAGTGCCATTGGGGGCTGTCTAGGTGGACGAACGCCAGGGGCCGGATTAGGGGTCTGGTTACCCTGTGATGGTGGGAAACCCATATCATCTATATAACCCATAACGATACCGTTAGTGGTTCTGCGGCGAAGATGGTCTCGTGGATCCTGAGGTTCCGGTCTCCTGATATTTGCAATTGCTGGATCATCAAGGAAAACGGGGGATTTCTGTTTCTCCAACACTTGAACTCTAGCATGCATGTCTTGCACATTCATCGATCCAGTAGTTTGCAACGAAGCGCCCGGAGGTGGGGGGTTGTTTTGATGGTTCGAAGAGGAAATTTTGGACTGCTGCATAAGCCGAAGCAGGAACTCCGTATCGAGATTCGGCCCAGGTGGATTTTTTGGTTTTTGGACAAACAGTGCTTCTAGCCCTGGGGGAGGGCGGTCTCGAGGAGAGTTCAATGAAGCATACTCTTGTTGGAGAAAAGATTCTCGTACGGGGGACGACATAGTTGTTGGTGATCTAACATGATCAGGCTGTGGTAGCGGGGCCTCAGATTGCTCTTGTTGCCTCGACCCCTCAACCTGAGGGCTTGCCTTCATAGATTTGTTTCCTCCAAGCATTGCTAATATTCGTTGGAAACCTTCTTGATCTGCATCGGTAGACGCCGGACGGACTTGTTCGGTGTGGATTATGGTTTGAGGCTCCGGCTCCCGATTCGCAGTTTCGGAGGGTGGGTTGAAAATTCCCGCAAATCGCGAAGCCTTCGTCACCTTTGCTGGAAGTGACTCGATATTCGTATTTCCATCCGCAATAATCTCGGGAGTATGGTCGCGGATTTGTTTGTTCTCGCTCCACAGGCCAAAGAACTTGTCTAAACCCGGATCCATAAGGGAAGGATCTAGAGTACCAAATATTTCGCCATCAAGCCGTTTAGATGACTCCCTTGGTTTGGATTCCGTATTCATCTGTTCTGAGGACACCTCCTTCTTATCTTCTTGGGACGCCTGCACAGAACCTGCTTTCATGCGCTCTTTCCAGCGTTGAAAGTCTGCCTGAGTATGTGTTTCTTTGGGCCCGTCTCGATCCGTAGAGTCCAGCCATTCTGGTTCCTGTTCATGTTTCGCAGATCGATTCCAGTCCCTGTCCCCGCCATGAGGACCACGACGCCATTCACGATGTCTAACCGGTGTTTTCTCTGCCTCACCATCCACTGAATCCTTCGTCTCGCCGTCTCGGAACCAATTATCATGTTTGCCTCTGCCCTGGCCGTCTCTTCGGGGTGGATATCGGCCTGATTCCTTATCTCGTGGAGCCCGATCATTGCCACCTTCCGGGTGTTCACGATGATCGCGCATCTCCCACCGCTCTGAATCCCCATTCCGCCTGGGTCTTCGTTCAGATTCTTCCGTACCAAATGTTCGGCGGGTTCTTCCACCAGGCCAGTCCTCCCTATCGTCTCGGCCAGCGCGGCGGCCATTTGTCAAGCCTGATTTAGTATCCCTCCGGTCACTGTCTCGATCTCCAACGTCTCTATCTTTGAAAAATTTGTCACGAAAATTGTACCGATCTTGTTTCTGGTCGTCAGTCTCGTTTATTTTTGTAGAGGATCGATCAGTCGTATCGTTAGACTTGCCGAGTCCACGCGACGCGGATGCAAATGAAGTCCTGGGGGGACCCAAAACAATGTCTTCTACAACGAAGAGAAAATTAAAGTCAGCAGAAAATCTTACATTGAATATCGCGTCGATTTAAAACCTATCCAATACTTACCCGAAGTCGAGCCACGTGAAATATGGCGGCTCTCGAAAAGGCTCGACCTCCTGTTCGCAGTATCTTGTTGAGTACTTTGCTCTCGACTATTAGAAGCCTTCTTTTGTAGGGGTGGGTCTGGAGGTGGCCTACAGCAACGACATTGTTAGCAGCACATACCTAACTGAACACAGCTGTGATTAAAGTGATCAGACGTACCCCATCCATTCTTCTATAGGAGGTAAGTTATCCGGTTTAACAACTAGAGGAGAATCGCGTAGCTGTAACAGCTCCGAAGGCTGGTACCGTCGGGCCATGGGAGAAAGTGTCGCGGGTTAGGAAGGGAGAGGCTCTCATGACCCCGAGGAGGGGAATATGAGGGGGTTACGGTGGCTGAAATCAAAAGGAAATGCAGGATATGGAAATTATGTAGTTTCCTATATGAGGCAATGGATACAAAATGGATATCGGGGTTGTTGAGCAGCGGAGCGGTCTTGAGGTCTGAGCAGGAGCTGAGAAGTGAGGTCAAAGTGCAACTGAACCTGGAGGAAGTCAAAAACCCCAAGATCGGTCGGGTTGGGGGCAAAGGGGCGCTAACAGGATGTTGATAGGATGTCGACTCTAATAACAAAAGCTGTAGGTATCTGAGAAAGAGGTATCCGAACCAGTGTGCCTGTTTAAAGTGTGTAGACGGGGGTTTTGTACGTTGGTTGGGATCAGAATTGCGTGGATGCAAGTTGAAGGTTGATGTTGAGATTTTTTTGGTCTGACCCAAAGCGGCAAGTCCTGTTTATCAATTCACAGAGAGCTTCTCTCCCGGCAAAATTTGAGTGAGTAAAGATGAAGCCCAGCACAACATGGAGTATATATATATATATATATATACTGTTAAATACAGTTGTATGCCGATTTATATGAGAACGAGTACGAAATGGTGTAATTGAATGTTTGAAGTGTGTCTGAATCAGTTACAGCAAGAGGAAATTTGTAAACAATGTGCCTCAACTACGAATATGCTAGACCAGGACCTCCGAAAAATATACAAATATACAAATGCAAGGACTGCCACTGCTAAAATAGTTTATTCGTCTTATTAAAAGCCGAAAAAACATTGATCCGCTGGTGGCTATACTGTTCAATTGTTCTCCGCAGACATCTGAGCTATCACCAGTGGCAAAGACGATCCACTCCATCGATCAAGCCACTCATGATCACACTTCTCGTACAACTCATTGGCAATTTCCCGGAGAATATCGCTCTGGCCATCGTGCGCCGATACTTGGCCTTGGATCCAGCTAAGTGCCCCATTTCGCGTTAATAGGATAGTGCTCCCATCCACCTGACTTCCTCTGAAGATGAGATGTAGTATCATCCTTCGCAAGGAATCAGGCAAAGTCGGGGAGTTGTAGAGTGAAAGGACTCGTTCGAAGACATTAGCACGTCGGTAGATGTCCATGTCCTGAAATTTATCGGGTCAACATATGTTTGAACAGGATGGATTAGAAGCGAATGAAACATCTCATACCTTCTTGGTACGCAGTCCATTAATGAACAAGCCTAGCAACCATCCTACCTCCTCGTGATAGCTGTCATCGTACTCTGACTCATGCAATAAAATCTTATCTATCCAGTAAGATGGAATCTTGACAACCTCCCATCGTGGCCCCTTGTTCAAGAACTTGTTCACCTTGCCGTAGAGGGTGTGAAGCGGGTTTGTGAGGACCATCAGTATCCGAGCAGCAAGCTCACCAGCAATATACGGGAGCGGTGCCTCTAGCCCAACGTCTTTAGCAGTTTCCAAAATTTCTCCGGCAAGAATGTAGATAGATTGGCTCTCCTCATATGTCGATTCCTAAAGGCCTTGTTAAAATCCGAAAGATAGTTTTCTTAGCACGCGAGGTGGGAATCCTTACACGAATTTTGACCATAAAACGAGGTATTGCTGCGCCTGCCTGCCTCCGGATTTCTTCATACTCTGAACACAGACAAAACATCAAGTCGCCAATATGGCCTTTCTCCAGCGCAAGCTCAATTTCTTCTCTTTCCCACCGATTCAGGACTGGATGTGATTCGCTCTCAACAGGAAGCTCCCCAAATATGTCAGTCAGATTGACGCGGGGTCTCTGAACTTGAGATTCGAATGTGGGAGAAACAACTGTAGTACTCAGTTTACGGTCATTTCCATCCTTGTCGACTGCTAATTTGGCGTGTTTAAATGCGCTTTTCAAAGCTGACCGCGCTTTTCTATTCTCCGTACTATCGATAACCGAATCAAGCACCCTCATCAAAGCCCCCTCGTCCTCTCCAGCCACGTGTAATAGTCCAAGAAGCCGGGAGATCCAACTCGATATTGCCGTTTGCTTGTCCGGCTGCCCGCTTTTGATGACGAATGGCCACTGTTCGCTGATAACACTAACAAGAAGACTGAGGTTCTCTTGCCCGCTACTAACCAAGGATTCGGCGAGATCTAGGTAGAAAACAGGCTTCTTGATCAATCTTGTAATACAGTTGTCTAGAAACGACAGTTCTGTTATAAGAGCAGCCCTATCGGATACGCCAATACTCAATAGAAGTGCGTTAAAAGAAGCTGGGCCTAAAATAACAGAGTTCTGGATTAATACATCTTGGATCAGGATTTTTACGTCCTGGATGGGAGCTTGAATAGTGGTCATTTCGGTAAGCACTCGCAAAACAGAGACAAAGGCAGAAAATTGGAGCGATTCTGTGTAAATCCAATTAGTTTACCTATTTGAAGAATATTAATCTTGTGGAATATATAATCTGTCTTACCTGGTTTCTGCCACCAACGCATCATGGGCAATTCCTGAGCAATAAGCAACAAGCTCTGTAACTGGCTGAATAACAGTTCTTTATCGTCGGGCTCAGATTGGCCGTCATTTAGCTGTTTCAAAACTTCCACCAGGATCAACGAAATATCAAATTTCTCTTCCAGAGCAACGGTGGGAATGACTCGATAAAACATGGAGAGCAGTTCAAGCACTGCATGTTGCTGCGGGAGGTTATCCTTTGCAGTGTTTCGGAAGAGTAGTATGACGTCCTTTATCGAAGGGGATCTTCGGCAAAACTCCTCAACGAGTTTTGCAGCCGCTTGGGTCCAGAGCTCTTGCCCAGTTTTTCTATCCGCATTAAACATCCGAAGAACATTTTGTAGCTTTCGTAGAGCCAAAGTGACAGTTCGAACTGCGAATAAAGTAATAATGTCTGTATTTTGATTTAGACACCTTGTCAAGATTTTCTGCGTCAGGGGCCGAGGAAGTATGCTCTCGATCACAACAGTTACGGGCGGCGGCACGAGTACTGGGCTGCCCTTCCATCCGCAATTCGCAGGAATCGGAAGTTTGATTGTCGAGAAAAGAAAAGCAGACTCTCCTAACCAGCTTGGGGTAGGTTTAGGATCAGACGTGAACATTGTCCGTTTTGAGAAGAAATCAAATACTAGCTCGGGCGCAGCTTTGAAGATTTTTAATAGAAGTTCCATTTGCAAAGTATCTGAGTCTGGGCGGAGAAACTGTATCAGTGTCGATAGGTTTCCGTTGCGAATCGGGACTGTAGTTTTATATTGATCAAAGTGGACGGGAGAGTCAAGCCCAAGGGGAATTGCACCAACATCATCAGGTGGTAATACATCAGGATGGCTTCCAGTAGGGTACCATCCCGTTTCGGGAAGCAATACCCCCTTCTCCGAGTTCGTGCAAACAGCTAACAGCAGTTTATGAATTTCCTTTGGCACAGTTTCCTCGTTAAGCACAAGTTCATCGGACTCCTTCTCATATCCATATAGAGTTACGAGTCGCTCAAGATTATGACGGTTTAGGAATCGGCTTTTAGCGTTCCGGGAAAGAGATGCATCGCTAACAATATGCTTGTCAATCGCCCGGATAATGTCGATAACAATGCCTCGAGAATCCTTGCGCACATCTTCCAAGAAAGCACGGATGAGTTTCCCTTGGCTGATGATGTCTTCTTTCGCGGTAGCGTTTTGGAAACTCAAGTTAGCAAGCAAATAACGCTGGGCGTTTCGGCGGAGTGTTGACTTCTGTCGATCATCAGACTCTGGATCTACAGGGGATTTTCGGACACTGAGGAAGATGTCAAGTCGTTTGAACGTGATATCTCGCCGTCCATAAACAAGGCGTGCAACAGCACCCCCATCAAAGCCCACAACCTCCGTAAGAAGTCGTAAGCAAGGAGAAATCAAATGCTCCTTGGTCTTGCTCGCGGTGAATGCGCGGTTAAATAGCTTGAGTTGCTCTTTTTGCAATAAAAACTTGCACAGGACCAATCCGAAATCCCTAAACTCTAACTGGCTAGAAATCGTCTTCAAAAAAAGCGCCAGCACTGATGGGATCAACGAGAGTAGAGGCTCGTGATTATCGCTCTCTGCAAAGCTCCATGTTTGAAGCAAATCATGGAAGCAGCTCGCCTGGGTCTCATCGCCCGTGTTCACAAGCTGGGAATCGCAATAAGTTTTGAGAATGCGAAGCTTTTTCGCCTTTTCGTTCACTTTCTCAGCTTCGTTGATTGAAGCGAGGAAGTCCTTAAAACACCGAACACCTAATTGATAAATCAGGGACTTGTCCGCCGTGGTAAAATACCAGTATAGAAGTGGCAATAGAATGGAAAAGAATCTGCATACCCTGTTTCAATTCCTGGGAAGCACTCTGCTGGAAGGCGAGGAGATTACGCAGTTGTGTGTGGGAAGTGATTGTCACAGATGGCATTTGCGTAGCAGCAGAGTCAACATCGATTTTCCTCCTCTTTGCGCGAGAGGTGTCTTCCTGGAAATGCGCCATCTTCCAGCGCTGATGATTGTTGCTGTTGTTGTCATGAGAAATCTGCTGGATTTTTTGGAGCTTTGGCATAAAATTTCGTTGTGTCCTGTGATTGGTCGCTGGGCAACCCTAAAGATGGACAGCCCGAAAAGGGCAAATCCGATACAGTTCAGGCTCTCCTGTTATTAATTAGCTGTCCGGCAACCCCCCTGGGTCTTACGGGATCAGCCAGGAATAAGTTCCTAAGGATGGAGTTACTTGGCTATAACTATATACATACTATTGCTAGAGAATGTCTTCCAATGAAGGCCCTGTTTTGTAGCTTACGGAACGCCATTCGTTCTCGAAAGATGTTTTTATACAATTTTTCACTTGTACATGTACTATTTGCGATTTGATCCTTTCAGTCCTCCCTTTAAACGTTCCACCAATTTATTCAAATCACCAGCATCGGCTACATTCTCTACATCCTTGGATTGAGTCCCTTTCCTCCTCTTCTCCATTCCCGGCCCAGGCAATCCCCGATCAACGACATCATCATCCTTATTCCGCCGCCTTTTTCGACCTTCTTCCAACAACGTCTTCATACCCTCTGTTGCCTTGAACCGTGGATTTGAAGGATCAATTGCAAACTCGTGATTTTCCCAAATCCGTTGGAATCGCGCATCCTCAACGTCGACCTTAAAATCGTCCGTCGGATGTTCAATGTCGCCTTTCTTTCCCTTCTTGTGTTTCCCGCCTTTGCGGGCTCGTTTTTCTGCCTTCTCGATATCCTTCATATCAAAATGTTTAATATGTGAAGTTTTGTCGTCGATCATGAGGAGTTCAAGCTCAGCACGTTTCGCAGCGGTGGCGGCTTCATCTGCTTCTCGCTCTTCGCGTTTCTTGCGTCTTTCCTCTCTCCGATAAGCTGCTGCAGCTGCAGCGTCCTGTTCAGGAACAGTAAAGAAAGGATCATCAAAGCCCAAGTCTTCCTTTCCATCTTTTGAGCCTTCAGGCGCAATGTTTTCGGCTTGATTGCCCTCCGCTGGCAGAGGCTCACCATTCCTAGCGGCCTTCATTCTTGCCTTTCGTCTCGCCTTCCGTTCCTTCTCCTTCCGTACGTACTTTTCTGCTGTCGTCTCCTCCTTCTGTGGTTCGTTCTCAAACACGTTTCCGCCAGATGTTCCAGTGGAAAGACCTGTCGAGAACGTTATTTCCATGTCACCGACCGGCCCTTTACTCTTGGATACCGTTGAAGTTTTATCTTTGCTGAAACCAAGCAAAGCTCGTATCTTCTCTCGCGCAGCCTCCTTTTTGCTTCGTATAACATGAGCAGTGGTCACAATTGTACCATCTCCAGATGTAGCATCGATAACCTCTACTCCGCCATCTCCATCACCGTCCTCATTATCAGAGCTATCGCTACCCAAATATGCTTTGAGATCATTCTCATCAAGCTCCTTCCTCCCACCCTTGAATGCTCTTGCTTGTGTTTCCTTCCGACTTGCATCATCCGCATCCCACGTAAGTTTGACCTTACTGTGCTGCAAGGCATCAGTAACGAAATCATTAGGTTTGTATCCGTCGGGAATCCTGTCACATTCATCTCTAGGGGTATCATTTGAGAAATCGGTTTCGTCCGGCACGAATCTAAGATCGAAAAAGTTTGCACTGCTCATATATTCAGTCCCATCCACAGCGTCATAAATATGTTTCGCAACGTCTTCAGATGAGCAGATCAGAATGGCGTAAAAGTAACGGAGCCTTTCAAGCTGATATTTTCGTAGATGGACGGAAGCAAACTCGTCCCCTTGATCTTCTTTAATAAGAGAATGTTTGATTTTCTCTTCTTCCTCTTCCTCATCTAAGACCTCACTTCCCAATTCACTATCTTCCTGGTCGCTTTCTTCATCCTCTTTTGTTGAAGCAAAAATTTCCTTGGGCGGCCCCTCCATTTCCTCTCTCTCCATCCTCTGACGCCCAAATTCACTCGGATATATCGAGACTTTATGTATACTCCCCCCAGGTGGCAAAAAGCTCGAGAAGACAGCCATCAAATCTTTCGCGCGAATATTATCCCAATCAAGATTGACAACCGCGATCCGTCTACTGACATCGCCAAGTGGTACATCGCTTTGTTGCTGGTTGGGAAACTGCACTTCCTCTACCTCATCTTCCACGTCCTCATCCTCCTCAGTCGAACTCTCATCTGATGAAGAGTCGGAGAATTTTCCATCCCTTGCAGGATCGTAACCCCGCTTATCCGCCTTATGCAGTTCCTTTTCTATTACTGTATCATCATCCACGCTCATATTACTCTCTTCTTCATCACTGCATTTCCCCTCTTCCTTTGCTTCATCCTGTTCGCCTGCCTCATCAATTCTATAGAATCTCTCCAGGTGCTTTTTCGTATCGTCCCTCCTCAACCTCCTCCCGTACCTGTCAACAGCAGCATTTTTTGAAAAATCTTCATCGCGCAGCATGTGCGCAAATCGCTTGTCAAGTTTGACATGTGTATGTTTCTTGCTGGGGAGCCTGTATCGGGGGTCGGTTTGGATGTTGGCGAAGCGCGGATCAGCTGTAAAATTTTCGAAAATGGGTTAGCATGATGGGTACAAAGTACACTATTTTCTGCCATACTTTTGTTCTTGACAGGAAATGAGAGATAGGGTTATATGGCCCGCACATACTTATAACTGGTCCAGTTCTGTGTTTGTCCGTCGAGCGGGATTTTGTCCATTTGGGGGACGCATTCTTCCCCGAGTCACGCATGGTGACTTCCCAAATATCAATAATATTGGTTATGGAATTAAGGATTTCTCAAAGAAAAAAAAATTCATTAAAAGTAAAAGGGAATTATTGTAGAAAAAAGTATGGGCTACATACACCCTTCTTCTAGGTATTTCTTAACAAGTGTGAAGTAGTTCAAAATTTTTGGTGCTCAGTGGATTCAGTGCTTGACGATGTACAGAGGACGCTATGCTGGTCCGTGCACTTTTTCTTTTTTTTTTTTGTGAATCTTAATCTCCCCGCACGAATCCCTCACCCTGCCACCCACCTTAGGTATATTTACGGTACCTCCATGTAAAGTATATCCAAAGAAACCTATATTCATTTCAAATAATACGATATTTGCTTCATATAAGAGATGGTGTATAGGTATAAATTTAAAAACTAGTACCCTCAAACGCCCCTCGACACTTTCCAAATGATGATTATACGAAAACAAAAGGACAAGCAGAGGAAATATTCACATTTGCTGGAAATCGGAAGAAACGTCAGTGAAGCACGTATCTGGACCATCTAACATCCAAAGTAACGCTTCTCAATCCATCTTGACTCTCCCTCATCCTCTATCCGGCCCACTACAGCCTTCACATCGGGATAGACAGCGGTTAATCTCTGCAATCCGCGTTTTCCTGCGGCGAACGTTACAAAGACGATACGGCCTTCGTCTACTCCATGGTCGATGAGGACTCGCACAGCCATCAATGCAGCTCCACCACTTGACATTTGTGGATCAAGCAGTATGACAGCGGCGTGGTCATTGATGTCCTGGGGTAATTTAAGATAATGCAGTTCAGGCTCCCCTGTGCTGTAATTTGTTTGAATGAGAACGCGGCCAGTTATGCAGTCAGGAATCGTTCGTTTCAAACCAGTTTCTAGGCAAGAGCCACCGCGAAGGATTGCAACAGCAGATATTGTGCCTGCGGGTCGCAGGCCATGATAGATATGTTGGTCAGGTGTGGCCACTGTAGCGGGGACGAATGGGATGGTATCTAGGGCACTGCCTTATTTCTTAGCTCGCAAAACTATTTTTGGATGAAAAAGATAAGCAATAACCAAGAGAAGTCAAGAAATACCGTTCTATCATAAGGCATGCCAGCCGGTCAAAGTAAAACACAAAATCTACTTGTTCTGTATGTGGGTTTTGTAAAATGGTGTTTATACCCACCAACTGCGGCGTCTGGTCCATGATAATAACATTCGCGGACAGGGGTTGCTCTTCAACTTGTTTGCCTAGCCTCTGTAGCTCAAGATAATGGGCTTCAGATTTCTCTCGAAGGTTTCGTTGGATATGCTTGACCACCATATCTGCTTTCGTCAATTCGGATGATCAATGTGAACAACTGAAAAGCCATGGCGCATACCTATGGCGGTCTTATTTTCAATGCCTCGGGGGATAATGATGTCTTCGCAATGGTCAACTCTGAATTCCTTTGCCTTGTTGAAGGGGAATAATACCAGATATGTGACGTTGAGGCTCAACAAATCGTGTATATGATGGTTTTACAAATTTGAACCATTGCTTGATGACACCGTCTATCGTTCTTCCCCTATCTCGGACGTCTCGCAGAACTTGAATTGCTGTCATTAGTCGTACGATCTTCTGAAAACGAAAGAACGTACACCAGAGCATTTGCGGAGTTTTTCTTACTTCTTCTCCCAAGGCAAACGTCCATATCAGCTTCCACGAAAATCTAATTCCGTTAGCTAGGGAGAGTCAAAATTTACAAGATCTTGCTACATGCCTTGACATCCAGCATATCGGCTACTCTTGAATCCGTGAAAGCTAGTATTCCTTCGAGGATAACAACATGCGGGGAGTATAAAGACGTGGTCCTCTCTTCCCGTTGATGTTTCTCGAAGGAATATATAGGTATTTCTACCTTTCGGCTACAAGGGAATGACTTAATTAGCAAGGAACTACAGATATTAGATTTCCTAGCATCTGTTGCCAGATCTTACCCCTTTTTAAGGGACTGGAGAGTATCCACGAGGAGGTCAAAATCAATCGCGTCCGGCGAATCGAAATCATATTCATTATCATGCGCAATAGCATTTTGCTTGGGGGTAAGGGTTTTATAAAATGAGTCCTTTATTAATATTCCACATTAGTCCTATGTGCCACGCCAATATGATGTACCCCATCAATGCTAAATACCATGACCAGAATTACCACCCATGGCAAGTTGAGCGAATTGATGACTTCCAGTGCAACTGATGATTTGCCAGATCCTGAACCGCCTGCAATTCCAATTATGGTCATGTCCGCCCACGGCGGGGAGTATCGGGCTCGGAGCTCCGCCATCGCTAGTATCATACGACTCGAGGGGTTGGGCTTCGTGAAACTACCATGCGACCCTGGTCATGGGTCTCGAAGTAGTTGGCAATGAAATAACAAGGTAGTCTATTTTCCCCACTCCATGCCATGAACTAAAAATGGGATAGCAATAAGTATTATATGGGAATACAGGTAAACATTTGATCCTGTTCATTGTCTCTCAATAAAATATTGCGGTCAGCTCAAGAGAGGTGGAGGTCAATTGATCACGTGGAGATACCAAGGGCTTGGCATTTGCTGAGTCAGAAGAGCCTCGCACGACCTTTTTCTTCACCTTTTTCTCCTCATTCCAACTCATTCTCATTCCCGTCACCAGACGCTCGCTCTCCAGCTGCCTGTCATCCCATCCCATGGCTTGCGAGCTGAAGGGGCCCTCATCCCGCCAGATATTGAGTCTACAGTCCTCCCGCACTCTTCTTATTGCAAGATCGGGATAGCCAGGTATCAATAATCATGACTTCTGCCAACTTCGTACGTGGCATCCCCGTCTGCTTTTTTCAGCACCGTGGGAATACTGAACGTTCCAGATGTCTCCAACCCCTTCTACTACCACGCCAACATGGCATCATTTCGAAAGGAAGGTCGAGGATGTGAAGCCATCAAAGACGTGAGTCCATATTTCCCATATGTTTTCTCTCTTCCTGCTATATTTCCTTATGATGTGTTTACAAAAATCAAGTTGGGAATCTCTCTGAAAAACACCTGAAGAGAATTTATTAACTTGTCCTTCTGATCTACAAATAATACCCCCTGTATTATCTTTATCCAGCCTGCCATAGGTACCTAGCTAACCTGTCTTTTTAAAGTGATATCAATTTTCTTGTTATGGATTATCTTGTCGCGAATGGCTACCCATCTGCTGCACAGAAATTTGCTATAGAAGCTAATATCCAACCCAAGCCCGATGTGGAGTCGATCCAAGAACGGGTGGATATTCGAAATGCTATTCATTCGGGAGATATTCAGTCTGCTATCGAGAAATTAAACGAGTTGAACCCTCAGGTACAGCCTTAGCCCTCTTACCTTGCTACTCTCTTTTGACCCTAGATATTTGAGCATATATCTCCTTGCTATGATTAAACTTGTTTCATGCACCACTCATATACCTCCTCGGTATTGATGAAAAAAACTCATCTTCAGTCCTCAGTATGACCAGCAATCGCTAGTGCTGCTTAATATGCATCATTGCCATAGATTACCCCACCTCTTGCTAACAGGTGACTTGCAGATTTTAGACAATAATCCTTCTCTTCACTTTGCTCTTCTGCGATTGCAGCTAGTTGAGTTGATACGGACCAGTACATCCACTCCAAACGGAGACATTACTCCTGCTCTAGACTTTGCGACGTCCCATCTCGCTCCTCGAGCACCCACTAATCCACAGTTCCTCGAGGACCTTGAAAGGACACTATCACTCCTTATATTCCCATCTGATAATCTTGCCCCTTCGTTAGCTGCGCTGCTGGACCCGGAGCTCAGGAAAAGCATTGCGAATCGCGTAAATGAAGCCATTTTACAAAGTCAAGGCGCACGGCGTGAGGCTCGCCTACGTAACCTTGTCAAACTCCGATCCTGGGCAGAACAGAAGGCGCGCGAGGCGAAGAAAGACTTGCCTGAAAAAATAGACATTGGCCTCGAGCAAGACAGGAACAGCAATAATAACAGTAACCAAAACGAAGCCCAAAATGGAGGCACTGATGATGCTATTATGCATGAACATGAGGAGGTAGATCCAATGATATCTTAGTTCAGCAAATACCACGCTAACGCTAGCTCGGAACTGTATTCACTTTTCGAGCAATGAAAATGCATCCGCTGCGACTTACCTTCTATGTCTCCTTATATTTTTTCTTTCGGATTTGTATCTGTACTTTAGCGCGGCGTTTGGAGTCTTTTATGATTCATGGTTCCAAAGGACTGATTCGCCCTGAAAGAGCTAACCGTACTGAAATTCCATTGGAGTTCGAATTATTATATCCTAGAATGTGAGCGCATCCGGCATCGCTCAATGGGCCGATTAGGGATGGCTGTGGAATTGTGTTTCGTCCCTTTCACACCTTTACACTCGACTTGCCAATGAGATATTTGTACTTATCTATCGCACTATTTCGATTTTTGGGCAACATCAAATACGTCCCATACAAGTTAATGTTACATATTAATCTATATATATATATATATATTCATTCCCTTCATGAAACCAAGCCTCCCATATAGATAAAGACCAGAGTCCTCCTACATGTGGACATATACAAGGTTAACGACCTAGCACGAAGAGGGATTTCTGGAACGTAGTCGATTAAATCAAAGTGATAGCCAACGCATCAAGCGGGGAAATCCATCCAAAACAGAATAGAACCAGAAACCGCAAAAACACTGTCTAAAGACAAAAATAAATAATGCCACAGATGAAAAATGTATGCTCCGAACGTTTGGATATACAAAAGTCAAATGTTTCTCTAAAGAAAGAGTCCGGTGATTGGAATCTCGCCCTCTCCGTCAAAGAGTCAACTGTTCAAGGAAATCTATATTTGACTTGATTGTATAAAGAGGACGGCAAATGGGCTGCCATTATGCCCGTATTTATCAACTTCGAAACGCGTAGGCTAAAAGGAGATATCAGTGAATAGTATTGGTATATAAATAAGTTTGTAGTGTATCGCTCGCATCTATGGAAATCGGGTTTCATGGCCTTGGCTTATATGTTTATTTTTATATGGCGGAAAGATAATAAAGTAAATGTTGGCTCGCACAGGGTATAACAATAACATGCTCTTGCTGTTAAAAGCTTGTCATATCTGTATCAACGCACGAGTTAGATACGTTAACGTCCAAGGTTTTCAACCAATAGGTCATTGTTAAATTCACTGAACGGCATATACAATCATGGAAGGATGGGGACTGGGGCGCTTTTAATTTCAAGTTGAACTTTTCCAGTTCTTCACATACCTCTTCCAAAAATAGCTCTCTTCGACCAATCCATAGCTAACAAAATCCTCGTCCGTAAACTGACGCTCTGGGCGAAATATATACTTCGCCAAAGGTACACCCCCAGTAATCCGCCTCCCCAACTCACTCCATTGAAGTCAAAAATCGCGGCATTGCCAATATATGCCAAACTACCGAGATGTTTGTATTGAAACGCTTTGTAGACAGCTTCGTCCAGGTCGCCATAGTCTACCTCGTTGGCCTTCATACCAGGCATGGCCTGCGCGATCTTATTGAACTTGAGGCCCAGATATTTTCCTTGCTGATTCGCTCTTTGCGCTGTTGCAGGCAATGATGTCAGCTTGGAGTCTATTTGGACGAGGAGCTCACGCAGCTCGTCGAAATCGAGAGTGCCGCTGCGGTCTTTGTCATATTGTTCGAAGAGCCTATCAAGCCGGCGTAGATGGCCAGATGCCTGTGGAAATCTCCTCTTCACACGCTGGGCTACGTTCCGCCATTCCGCGAAAGTGAGGTGGACTTTTTCTGGGTCTTTGCCCTTTTCCCAGGCGATGGTTCGAAGGAAAGTTATGATATGGTCTGCCACGTTGTTTTGGACGCTAGAGCAGTCTCCGATGGCATATACATCACCCATTGGGGTGCCATTCACACGAAGATGGGAATCCGTTAGGAGAGTAAGCTTGTTGGTCTGAGCATTGAGTTTCTCAGCGAGCTGTTTACAGAATGTGGATTGTGCTGCGTTATTGTACGGAAGTTAGAGAACAACAAATATGTGCGCTTGGAAAGGGTTTTCTACTGACAAACCCCTGTCGACCACAAACAGAATCCCATGGGAAGCTCTTTTAAAATTGGCTTTCCGTCTTCAATCTGTGTGAAAAGAATTTTGTCTTTCTTCACTTCCTTGACCCGCGAGTTTGTAAGGACGTCGACTTGATCATTTGCAAACCGTCGCTATCAAAGTCAGGACGCAATGACTGAATTATCGTAAAGGCTCAAACATACCTCTGCATACTCAGATAGAGTTTGATCATATGTATTGAGAATATGAGAACGGCTGATGAAATCAATTAATAGTTGTATATGGGCTAGCTTAGTAGACCGAAAAATACCTTTGAATGAGATGAACGGAGATTTCGTTCCTCAGTATCCGGGGAAACGATCTGAACAAATCTTCGTTGAGCATATCAAAAATTTCCGCGGCAAATTCAACTCCCGTGGGCCCTCCACCACATACCACGAATGAAAGAAGCCTTCTACGCTCCTCATCACTCGTTGAAGGGAGACAGGCAAGTTCTAGATTGTCTAGGACTTTGTTTTTGATTTTCCTCGCATCATCAATGGATTTCAGGAAATTGCAGTGTTCAAGGCCTTTTACTCCATGCGGATTTGTGGTTGAACCTTGGTATTCCGTCAATAACAATGTGCGACAGGAGAAGTGATGGACAAGATCATTGTAAGGGCAAACCTACCAACACCAATGACCAATTTATCATATGGTAAATAGAAACGCTGTTCTTGTCCATTGCTATCTAGCTGCGATACCTCTACGAGCTTCTCTGAAAATTCAACATCCACCGCCTCTGCGCGGAGGAAATGGCCTCGAACTCGCTGAACAATGGATCTGACCGGCTCGACCAAAGATCTCAAGCCAATTGTTCCAACAGTCGCAGATGGTAGCATGGGTGTAAACAGGAAGTAATTTACAGGAGAAACCACTGTGACATGGTAATCTCCTGGACGCAGAGTCTTCAACAGGGACACACTTCCCCAACCCGTTCCTAGGATGACTAGTTTCGGCTTATCGCGTTGTTCTCTCATGACTTCCGAATCGTGGTCATCAATCAGCACATCCGCGATTGGGAGGTTTTTCGGTCCGCCTAGGCGAGGATTCAACGCCAATTCAGAGACTTGGATGTTATCAAAACTCAAATCATGGCGGTAGGTGGTAGCATCGTAAACGAAAAATCCAACAACTAGCACGCCACCAATAACAACAAATATACCACAGTATGCGAACAAATTGTATATAATCCTCACGGTCCTGCTTCTCTGTTTCAAGGGAGGCTTGGTATGGCCAAAGCGAATTGATCTCTGTAATTGGTTGTGGAAGTTAAATGGAACCTTCGTTGATAGCGGACATCGCGAGGGACGACGCGGAGTGTGCAAGTATCGTTGAAATACAGGTATATCAGTGCCTTGCGACCGCAATGGGAATCTGGGGCGTTGTAAACATGCTCTCGGATTGCTCTGGGTCAACGGGCGCATAATCCGCGTCCGTGTCTGGTGAGACAGCATGGGAGCAGAATCCAGTAGATAGCGTTCTTCATATACTACCATCCATAGAAAGATGGCGTAGCTGTTGTACGGAGACGAAAGCAAATAGATTGCTGCGGTTGAGGATTCTCCGCCCTTCCTTGTATGTTGATGGAATGAGCTAGTCCACCGCAGGGCAGCCAGAGGACACGTGACGTCACTCAGGCAACTTGCAACTGACTAGAAGGATGAATTCATAGTAGTGAAGAGATTTCCCGTATTTTAATTATCTCATCTATGATATGCTATATTAACTGTATGTCCATGCATGATAACAAAATTAGCGAAGCCCCAGAGCAATCGCTAGAAATAATGTGCTAAATATAATACAGCACCACTGAATAAAGTAATTGCCGCAACTCCTTGATAGCTAAGCATCAAACCACTCTCCCCACCAGCCTTGAGAAGATTGCTTTTGATCAATGCTAATAATATATGAATGGAAAAATAAGTATTCGACGTCTGCGATTCAAATCCCCCCAGTCTATTCTAAAACTCCACACGCCGAACTCCTCAATCACTCGCCAGTTCATCGTCGATATCAGTGCTCATTCTCTTTTTGCCAAGGGGTTTACTACCCCTAGCTTTCTTCTTCGGAGTGCCACCAGCAGAGACAGAGCTCTTGCGCTTTCCCGGTTTCGAATTGCCTGCGGCTGCGAGGAGGATGCCCATTTCATCACCCTCTCCTGTGGTGTCATGGCTCCCCCGATCATCGTCTCCAGCCACTTTGAGTTCATCGTCGATCGATAGCAATAGTGCAAAATCTCGACATGTGGTTACCATTGTTTCTGTGCTGTCAAGGCAGTGCATGAGATTGGACACCACTTCCCAAAACCGGTCACCGGTGACACCCTGGACTTTTGACGGTGGCCGATTAAGTTCCTTGGCGCTTCCCTTCCCTTCCTTTTGCCGTGCATGAAAATTAATGCCGTAAAGGCGACGGAGATACGACCGAGCTTCCCAGAGCATCAGGAGTGAACCCGCTGCAGTAGCCAACTGTCTCAACAACTGACCATCGATTGACTTACCAGCGGCTGCTACCTCTGATGAAGTAGTAGGGACGGCAGCAACCTCTTCGGAAACAGTGGACCCATCCATAGTCCGAGATTGTGCTGCGTTTGAGTTGCCATTGATTGGCTCCATCGTGTTTTGGAACAAATCGGTTTCGATTGCATGAGCTACAATTGTTCCTGTTGCAGCAACTATACGCTCAATGCAAGCGATTGTAGGGAGTATTTCCGCAATTTGTGCATACTCAAAGAATGCGATATTTTGAGAAACGAATCTAGATAGGAGCAAGTGTTCTGGGGGATCCTTCGAAACGTCAAGTTTGCGAAGTTCAAAATCGACTTTTGTGCAGAGATTGGTTAGAAATTTTCTCTGGTACTTGCTATTGCTGACTTTGATGATGTCGAAAAGGGGCGCAAGTTTCGAAGTATACGGGCGAACAAAAGCCCCACTTGGATCTCCCACGACATCCCGCTGATAATGAAATGCATCCTGAACTGCTCTCATGTACTCTCGGTCAAACATGGATTCGTGTTGTTCGTGCAGCATTTTGTGAGTGTCAAAGGCTATTTTGCTGATTGTCGGGTTTGTGGACGTCTCCAGTGCTACCAATACCCCAGCACATTCTTTGGGGTGAATAAGGCCCTGGCGATTAATACTTGCTATCAGCTCAATTGCCGTCAATGCGTAGGTATCCTGCTTTGAAAGTGCCGCGTGGAGCATGTTTTGGAGAAATTGCTGGGCAATCAATGCTGCTGCTCCATCATTCTCGCTCGCCTTCAAGGAACCAGCCAATCTCGCGGAGCTCTCAGCATCGGCTGCTGAATCATTAGTTTGTACCAACGTCTCAGCCTTCCCTTCATGGATAGAAAAAAACTCTAGGAATGACTTCAAGATGATATTTTGTAAATCCGGGTTGTCTCCCTCGAACACCGAAGATAAAGCCACTCTTGCCTGTTGCTGGCTGTACTGCGCAGGCCAAGTTTGACAGATTGAGCCTAAGCTTTCCAAAGCCATTATTCGCAGTTCAAGTGGATACTGAGGAAGAGCAAAGGGGGCTATGAAATTAACCATTAAGCCAGAAACAGACGTGGCCTGCGTCGTAGGAAATGATTGCCTGAAAAAATTATAATATTTTTCCAGATCACAATGCTTCCCAACGCAACCGGCAATTCGAATGTAACTTCTCACCCTCCCTAGAGCATCTGTTTTTGATGAGTTGTCGAAGTTTAGAGTTTTCGCCTGAGCAATACCCTTGAGGACGGATATGGTAAGTTTCACAAGGCGTTCGGTATTTTGTAAAACCCTGTCGATCGTCCAAAGGCATGCCATTACCTCATTAAGCTCGGTCCTAGCTAGCTTCGAAACGCTCTTGAAAAGATCATTTTGAATTTCTTTGAGAAGGGTATTATGGGCGGTAGAAAGGTAAGGTAGAACACATCGATATATGACAACCACAGATCGAAAAAGAAGCAGGTCGTCAGCTGTGGAGAGGTGGCCAATATAGGGATGCAGTGTTTCCAATTGGTCAGGAGTGAAAAGCTTCGCATTCGCTTTGGCGAACACCGTAACGGACTGGAGGAGCGCTTGGAGGGTCGGTTTATTTGGTGAATCTGCATGATCTATGATTCGCTCAAACATTGCAGCAACAATCGCTTTGCACACTTTGAAATTGGCGGATGCTGCCTTTGTGTCGTCGGAGAGTATGGATTTGACAAACTTTTCAAAAGCGGTAACGATTGCATCGCTTTTCTCGACGGACCCGACAATAAGATCAACCAATTCTCCCAAGGAGACTTTAGTTTGAGGTGAATCCTGGATCGAGTCAATTGGATGGTGAAATGGACCAAACCAGATTTCTTCCAAGACTTGGCGAGCTTGTGTAACGACACTGCTTTCCATGTCCGTAATGCGTTGTAACAGATTGTCAGCAATGGCAATTTTCAGGTCTTTACGTGACGTTTGGAGATAAATATCCTTCAAGGAGCCAATGCAGCGTTTTCTAACACCGACAGTTGGATCTGCTGAGCAAGATAAAATGGTACGACAGCCGTCCTCCTCAAGCGCCGGTCTAAGAGTGATACACTTTGCAATAAGCGAGAGTGCCGAGTCTCGAACCATGGGTGAAGAATCGGTAGAGCATCGGAGAATCAACGTGGTTACGGAGTCATCACGGTCTAGAAGGGTCGGATCCTTCTCCAACATTTGAATCACACTTTTCAAGCTTCGGCTTCGGACTTTGGCTTGATCGCTGGTAATGGAGTTTAAAAGAACCTTGAGGATTTTGTCGAACGCTTTGCAGAACCCCATATGGAGGAGAGTCAAAAGATATGCGAAACGAGCATGGTGTGGACCGATACGTTCAAAGTTACTATCGAAAATTATTAGCCTATGTGTATTTTCTACCTTTAAATGAAGAACACTTACTTGTGAGACTCTAGCCATCTGGGGTCTGAAAGCATGTTACGCAGAGTCCGCGCCAGATGGTCGACTGATTCGCCGTCGGAAGTATTTCCCCTATTCTCCGGATCGTAATAGAAACTGCATACATTTTTTGCCCACTGAGCAAGAACATATCCCCGAGCGCTAGAAAGCTGCCAATTTCCAAGATCCCTCTCCTGGAGATTCTCAAGAACTATTCGATATGGCCCATCGACAGACACGACATCTTCTGCATGTAATGACCGATTCAGGTGCTCATCAAATAGCTGCCGCAGATAATCAGATAACTCTGAATCCCCTTCATCCATACTGGGAATTAAATGTTGTACGGAGGAAGTAAGATCAGAAATCGCACATCCCATCCATCCTAAAAGCTCAAGAGCCATATTTTTGGCGTTTGCGGGGCTCTTATCATGGTCTGCAAGCCCAATCATTTGCGATGCGAGAACTCGCAGCAAAAGCTCTGCAGCCGGCCAATCAGTCGAACCAAGGACACTGACGAGATCTCCGGTAAAAAGATCCAGAAGATTCCTGTATGGCTGATCACCGGTTTTGGTGGATGTCATTGCCCGCTGAACGATAAATTTTGTAATATACTGTGCGCTACGTAACGCATTATCAAAGAGTGGTTCGACTTTATCTGAAAGCAATTCCAGGGGCGTGCCCCTCCTAGGTCCATCATCATCAGCTTCATCGTCGGTATCTTCACTTTCCGAGCCTTCACCCTGACCAAATTTAGGAAGAAGTAGACGGCGCTTCGGCCTTCTCGATCCCTTCGAGGACTTTTGTAATGCAGTTGTCTGCACGAGCTGCATTACGAGGGCAGAGAGTAACTGGATATGCTTCCCGTCTATAAGTTTGAATTGCCTAGCGCTCTGCCTTGTAGATGGAAGCTTCTCCAACGACACCAATATTTCATCAAGAATAAAGGGGCGCTGCTCCGGGTATTTTGCGAATATTTTTGCTAGCACATCCATAGAACCCCTTCGAACAGCCTCATACTTTTGGAAGCCCAAGGTTGAATCCCTATCACTATGAGCATTTTCGACAAAGATTAGCTTTGTTGCAAGGAATTCAGTAGCCGTGATAGTTCCTTCGGCCACATCAACATTGGAAAGGAAACGAGCTAGCAGGTGTAGCACTTTCTTCGTTTGGTGAACCAAGCCGGCAAGAATGTTCCTATGGGCTGAGAAAAAGGTAAACAGTTCCGCATCTCTAGCATTAGGCCGGCATTCAACAACGGGAATGAGGCAATCGTCGAAAACATGGTTGAGGACGTTCGGAATAGCCTGAATAACATCTTCTGGACACAAATCTTTTATCGTCACCTCTCCTGACATTGTATGAAGTAAAGTGCATATTGCCAGCAGCGCGTTGCGCATGTCATCAAGCTTTCTAAGCCACATCTCTGTATCATATTCTGCGGGAACGTGCTCTAGTTTTAGATCTGGAGTCTGGGCAGAAATCACGGGAGGTTCGCAGAGCTTCTGGATGCGGTTCAAATACTCCGTTGGAATGTCACGAAGTCGTCCATAGCCAGTAACCTTTTGCATCGCTGTTTGGAGCAAAGAGTGTGTCTCAGAAGATAAAACTGGACCAAGACCATCGATCGCTTTCGGAAGTCTAAACATTTTGCTTGACGATTGGGGTTCGGTTGCGGACGTATCCGGTTCAAGTTGATCCTCTGCTTCAAAGACCTCCTGCAAAAGCTCTTGTAATTTTACCAAGGCTGCATCTGCCTCCTCCTTTTGATCTTTTAGACGTAATGCAGCCAATTTCTCGTCGTCCTCAGTGTTCAGCTTCCTCCTTTTTGAAGGCGACTGGTCGCGAATATGAACGTATTCATTGGGCTGTGACGACAAAGGCAACGAGGGCACCAATACGACGGGCTTCTGCATAGGCTTCTGCAATCCGAGAGTTGCTTTGGATTCGGTATGATGGCTAGATTCTGGAATCCTAGCTGCAGAAACGTTCTCGGTTAAGGTAGGCGACGGTAAGGATTTCGATACTATTAACTTCTTTTTCGGGCTAGGGGTAACAGGAGATGGGTCTATTCATATTTCATTAGTAAATCGGCTGTTGCGCAGTCAATAGCAGGATGATCATACATCGATAACGAACGTCTGTGCTATCTAACACCATCTTTGCGAAGGGCCCAAGGTGACCTCGACTCAACGATTCTGTATCTGGTAGTTGAGCCTTTAGGGAATTATGAGTCACTCGAGATCGTGATGGTAATTTAAACTCACTAGGATTTCATGTCAGCGGAGCGCAAAGATAAAAATAGGGAAAAACTATTCCTTACTATTCAGTCATATCTCCACTAAGTATCTCTTGTAGATGCCGGCGGGTAGTCTCTAGACGAGTAGATTCGCCTGCATTTGCTTGGGTCTCGTCGTCAAGGGTGTCGATAATCTCCCCAGCAGCTTTGCGGTCATGGGTGCTCGATAGGTTTGCGAGGGAAGGTTGGCCGACGTCGGGGCGGAGAATGGAATCTAGTAAAAGTCAAGGTCAGTGGCAGATTCCAGCTAGATTAAAAAAAAAAAGAAAATATCAGCGAAATGAGCTTACCTAGACCAAAGATAGGGGCGCTTGTCATAGGGGAGAACTGAAGTGCCTCATCAACCGACAATGCTTTGGCAAGCCGTTCGCCAGCACCATTGGAGTTGGAGACGCCATGGCCAGAAATGACCACCTGGATGCTCGGGTTACGAGCTTGTTGCATAGCGGAAATCTTACCAGGAGGTATGCCTGGCAGACGTGGGTGATAGGGTCAATCTCCAAAATCCCCCTGTACTCATAGCTGGCAGGACTCGGGAGTTGGAATCATGGTCAGTCAAGGCTGGTTGTGTTCGTGGTCATGACGCTTAACTCACACGCCAATGCATGACGCCGCAATTTTGCCGCGCTCGGCTCCACCTGGATTAGCGCTCAGCATTTACCTTTTTGACAAGGCTGATATAACTTACAGCCCTCACTAACATGGAAAACATGCAAGTTCTCCTAAAAACAAGATGGCGGAAATGTTAATAGATATTTTTTTAGACCCAAGTCGCGGTCTCAGCAGGCTTGTATTTAATTCCCCCGCATCCCCACCTTAACGATATACATAAATTATCAGGTACGGCCATTAAAAGCTATATGAGGCTTACCACACTCAGGGTGCGTTGTTGACTTTGCCTGCACGCCCACAGCGTGACACTTTTAAATCTGTTCTGAGCCTAGCATGGGTTTTCTGCTGCTCTGTATTATCTCTTTGAAATCAGTGAGATTATATTGGTACTGTATCTCAATATCTTTGAGAATCTGCCACATTTTTATTCATATCTGATATTTATTATATACTAACTAGTATCTTTGAATTTGTTCCATTATACTTCTTTCAGAGAACGTAGTCTACTCGATTGATACTAGTAGTAAACTTCATATTGTGTACTAGTATATATTAACTTTTGTAATAACTATAGATAAGTTAGAGCTGGTTATCAAGGCAGCTCTATTATGAGGATGGCCAGGGGGTTGGGCAAACACCCCTCTAAACCCACTTTATCCAAGGGTCAAATGAATCTTTATATTCAAGAAGCAAACACATTTTCAGATAGTTGGTAGTATAGCTATGACTGAATGAAACAAAATATTTATATCAGAAATGTAACTGTAGGCCCCGCGTTTGGGCGCTACTTATAAGTATATGTGTTGGGCACAGCTGGCAGGAAGCCAGCTGTCTTAAATATCTTAGCTAATTCCTTTACTAGTTAGTTAGCTAGTTAATTATAGTCAGTTAGCTCACTCGAGCTCTGAAAGCTTTTTACAGGCTTTGAAAAATTTATAACTTCAGCGTTTCATACATCCTCTGGATAGTTATCTATTATATTGATTATAGATAGTATCTGAATATTATTTTTCTTACCTACTTCGTAAATAAATACATTTAAAATATTCACTAGTATTTAAATGAATTCACTAATATTGTTAATATTTATTCATGCTTTGCTCGCTATGATTGCTTCCCATTCTTGAGACCACTCGCCAACCTCGCTATGGCCTGTTCCGTAAACATACTAAATATAGTACCAAGACGGAATATCAGAGAAGAACATCAACAATGAGGGTGCAAACAACTGAAGAATATTAATCAGCTGTAAACCGTAGCAATAGTTAATTACCAACCATAATAGGGGATGGTTTAAGAGTAGAAGGGGGAGATTTTATATTAGTATTCTAGAACTCTCAAATCAGCTTTTATGATAGGTATGAATTTCTATTATTTATGTTAGTAGTGATCTCTGCATGTCCCGTTCCAAAAAATCATCTCCGTACTACAGCACTCTCTGGCTTTGCCTTTAAACCATTTTCATAATATTCTGTCTTCTACCTGTAAATCATTGATATTGTCAGATACCACTAGATATTCATCCCATCGATATCTATAATTGATAGCACTCAATACTAGTGATTGCTAGATCTTCATATCGTTGATAGATACCAATATCACCAGATCATTATATCACATGTAGACAGCAGGAATCTCTATATTTCACTAACATTAGCACAGAATCTCCATATATATAGAAGCTCTCAACATCATCCATCTTCATAATATAATATTTCGATAAATAGTACAAGGTATACATCATCAAAGTCATTGTGATAACACAAAATAACAATATAGAGATAAAGAATTTAAGAATAAAGAAGATGCAATAACAAAAGATCATTAGTAGTATAGAAGATATGATTGAGGAGTGAAGGCAGAGATTGTTACTCTATATGATGATATAGTTGCTACACCGCGTAGTTCAAAATAGAGCTTGTTATCAAACTTATCAAAGTAGCTGTATTTTAACTACATAGTTAAATGGTTGTGGAAAGAATAAGGGCTGCAAAGCTAACTGTAAGAAGCTAGCGGGTCATGTTACTCCACAAAATGGAGAAGATCGCAAGCATTTGCAAATGACGAGGAGCTCACCCAATGGGCTTGATCAAATGTGCACACAGCTGAGTCGGGTTCAAATTTTCAACCAGAAAACCTTTTGGTGTGGTTCAAAATCCCTTGGCAAAAATTTGAATCCCGAAGAAGCCTCCGAAATCTAAAATAGTGCGAATCTGAGCAGGAACGTAGAATCCCCTATTCTTCTATTCTTCAGAGCTCGAGCACGCAAAAGTCGGCCAACTCGGATGTGGAGTCCACGCTGTGTTTGCCCGTCGCCGGCGTCTTTTGAGGGTGCTAGGGGCAGGGGACCCCTAGTAAACCGATCAACTATACTCCTTATTCTTCTCGTACAAAAGGTTATCAATCATTTATAATCTAAGGGACCCTGATTATAAATTTATTTATAAAATAGTTAAAAGGAAGTATTATAAATGATTTTACATGGGATGTAAGTTATTTTTATTATGTTATATTTTCCCCGATTTTCCCAGATTTCCCCTTTTGAATGATATTTATCTAGTAATTACCAATATATTTCATCAGTTATACGATTTATGCCGAAGTGGATTCAAGTACTATTCAAATAGTATTCGAATAACGGGCATCATGCGAAGAAAATGCAGTACACAGACCCTGCCTGATGGTACTGGGATGCTTAATCTCTCCACCTGCGGGTAGTTCCAAGATGATGAACACTCCGAGACAGGGAGTAGACGCCGGCGACAAAAATTATGTGTCCGAGGTGAAGAGGAATCCGCCGTGAGTATTTCAAGGCTACAATTATAGATGGATAAAAGGGCAGCATTTCGCACCCCTTGCAAATTTTTACCATGTTGAGCTCTTGACACTCGTTCTCGACTTTCTACATGATATCGCCAATTAACACACGCGCACCTACTTTCCCTTTCCTTTTTCTCCCTCGGGTTTTTTAACCCTGTTGTAATATACGCTCGATTCGAGTCAAACTGATTGCACGTCTACTCCCAAACATATTGTGAGGCTCCTCCGGACCAAGGAGAGGCCTGTCGAAGATCCAATGTCCTCGAAAGAGAGCCATCATGCCCTAGGAATGGGCCATGGGAAAGAAAATGAAGCCGAAACTCCGCCTAGCAACCATGACGAAAATTTTCGTACTACCAGCTCAACCATCATTGACAATAATGGTGCTTCTGGGGCTGATGGAGACGGAATGACGGAATTGCAAGTAAAAAGCCTGGTGGGCCTTGCTCGCAGCATGTCCCACGCCTCAGCCCAAAGCAGTCTATGCGCACAGCACCCTAGCGGTGACATCAACCCCTTCATCGACTCTGAATCCGACCCCGAATTGAACCCTCACAATGAAAATTTTAATTTGCGTAAATGGATGAAATCCATCCTCCGCATTACTTCAAGAGACCCCGAGCGTTATCCCCGTCGCACTGCCGGCGTTTCATTCCGCAACCTGAACGTGCATGGCTATGGCACTGCTGCTGACTACCAAGCCGATGTTGCAAATGTTTGGCTGAAGGCGTATGGAATTGTAAAGCGCTTGGTCGGTTTTGATGAAAAGGTCCGCATCGACATTTTGCGCAATTTCGAAGGTTTAGTGAAGAGTGGAGAGATGCTGGTCGTGTTGGGCCGTCCAGGGAGGTAAGGCGAGCTTCCTTTACACCTCGCTGATTGACCTGAGGTTGACTTTTAAAACCAGTGGGTGTTCAACCTTTCTTAAGACTCTAGCTGGTGAGACACATGGGTTATACCTGGGAGAGGGCACTTCAATTGAGTATCAAGGTATCTCTTGGGACCAGATGCATAATAACTTCCGTGGCGAAGCTATCTACCAGGCAGAAACAGAATCACATTTCGCACACTTAACGGCTAGTGATACCCTCTATTTTGCTGCAAAAGCTCGTGCTCCAGCTAATCGGTTCCCTGGTGTCAGTCGCAACCAATATGCGCTGCATATGCGAGATGTTGTCATGGCCATGCTTAACCTCTCTCACACGGTAAACACCAAGGTCGGAAACGAATACATCCCTGGTGTGTCTGGTGGCGAAAGGAAGCGCATTAGTATCGCGGAAACCACTCTTAGTGGGAGTCCACTTCAATGCTGGGACAACAGCACTCGGGGCCTTGATAGTGCTACCGCTCGCACAGTTATAGAGTCGCTACACCTATCTACCAGATATTCCGGCACAACTGCAATTGTAGCTATATATCAAGCGAGCCAGGCTATCTATGATATATTTGATAAGGCAATGGTGTTGTATGAGGGGAGGCAGATCTATTTTGGGAAGACAACCCACGCTAAGAAATATTTTATTGACATGGGGTTTTATTGCCCGGAGCGGCAGACAACGGGGGATTTCCTCACATCCATGACTAACCCAGAGGAGCGATTGGTACGTGAGGGATTTGAGGCGGTTGTTCCACGTACACCCGACGAGTTCGCAGCAAGATGGCAGCAGAGCCCCGATCGCAAAGCGCTCCTCACGGAGATAGAAGCGTACCAGAAGGAATATCCCTTGAATGCACAGCCTCTTGATCAGTTCAATTCATCTCTCAGTGCTCAGAAATCAAAATTTAACCGAGGCAAATCCCCTTATACGATATCCTACTGGATGCAAATAAGGCTTTGCATATGGAGAGGAGTTCAGCGGCTAAAGGGAGATTTATCCATCACCTTGACATCTATCATCGGCAATATTATCATGGCTTTAGTTGTGGCCTCTATGTTCTATAATTTACCTAATGACACCAGCAGTTTTTTCAGTCGTGGGGCGCTAATCTTCTTCGCTATCATCCTGAATGCGTTGGCAACCACTCTTGAGGTATTGACTCTGTGGCAGCAACGACCAGTTGTGGAAAAGCATCATAAGTACGCGCTATATCGCCCATCTGCTGAAGCGATAAGCTCCATCATCATTGACCTCCCAGCAAAACTATGCGTCGCCATCGCATTCAACACGGTTTTGTACTTCATCGCTAACCTACGCCGCACCCCTGGTCACTATTTTGTGTTCCTCTTGTTTTCATTCTCTATTACCTTGACCATGTCGAACATCTTCCGTTTCATTGCTTCGATCTCGAGGACATTTGCCCAGGCCTCTCCTCCAACGATAGTAATTGTTCTTGGAATGGTTATCTATACAGGATTCACTGTTCCTTTGCGAGACATGGTTGTCTGGTTCCGCTGGATAAACTATATTAACCCGATTGGCTATGCTTTCGAGTCGCTGATGATTAATGAATTTCACGACCGTTCATTTCCATGCACAACCTTTATTCCCGCGGGACCTGGCTATGGGGATTTCGACAATCAATTCAAAATTTGTGAGGGTTCGGGTGCTGTCGCAGGGAATACCTTCATCGACGGTGACAAGTTGCTGAATACCTCATATGAGTATTACGCCGAGAATCTCTGGAGAAATTTTGGAATCATCTGTGCCTTTTTCGTCTTTTTCCTTGTTCTATACATAGTCGCATCAGAATTGGTGAGCGCTAAGCCTTCTAAGGGTGAGGTTCTTGTATATCGCCGCGGCAAGATTCCTCCAGGACTGGCTCAAAAGAGTGGGAGCAAGAGCATGGATGATCCTGAGACAGGCAAGCAGGCCCACGAGAAACAAAGGATTGAGCAAAATCGAAGCGAAGAGGTTGCTTCAATTGCCAAGCAAATGTCTATCTTCCATTGGGAGAATGTGTGTTATGATATTAAAATTAAAGGCCAATCAAAGCGGCTCTTGGATCAAGTGGATGGCTGGGTAAAACCAGGAGCTTTAACGGCTCTAATGGGGGTATCTGGCGCGGGGAAAACAACTCTACTTGATGTTTTAGCTAATCGTGTCACAATGGGGGTTGTCACAGGTGAGATGTTAGTTGATGGCCGTCTTCGTGATGTATCCTTTCAGCGGAAAACTGGATATGTGCAACAGGATGATTACCTACACACAGAAACTAGCACTGTCCGCGAATCTTTGGTCTTCAGCGCTCTCCTTCGCCAACCATCTACCACTCCACGTGTCGAGAAAATTGCATACGTCGAAGAAGTCATCAAGCTTTTAGGCATGCAAGAATACGCAGATGCGGTTGTTGGAATCCTTGGAGTGGGCTTGAACGTAGAGCAACGAAAACGCTTCAGCATCGGAGTCGAAATCGCGGCCAAGCCAGACCTGTTACTCTTTTTTGACGAGCCTACGTCTGGACTTGATAGTCCGACGGCCTGGTCCATCTGCAATTTGATGCGAAAGCTTGCTGACCATGGACAAGCCATCCTGTGTACGATTCACCAACCGTCAGCTTTTTTAATGCAGACATTTGACCAATTGCTCTTTTTGGCCGCTGGAGGGAAAACTGTTTATTTTGGAGACCTCGGGGAGAATATGAGCACACTGGTTGAATATTTCGAGAAAAAGGGAGCTTCCAAATGTCCCCCTGAAGCAAACCCGGCCGAATGGATGCTGGAGGTCATTGGTGCTGCTCCTGGCTCCCATACCGATAAAGACTGGCCAGAAATCTGGAAGTCTAGCCCGGAGCGGGTTGAAGTGCGCCGTTCGTTAGCTGCTATGAAGCAGGAATTGTCCCAGAAAAAACGAGACTCTCAAGAAGAGGGATACTCAGAATTTGCAATGCCGCTGTGGTATCAATATCTGATTTGCCAGCAACGGATGCTTCAACACTACTGGCGCAATCCAGTGTACATTTACTCCAAAGCGTTTGTTGCTATTCTTGCGGTAAGTTTGTTGGTCAACGGGTGCAGGCCGTGGCAAAAGTACTGGCCAGCTTGATTTGGCTGCGTTCTCTATTTCTTCGGGTATACAATTACTAATTATTCTATAGCCCCTATTTATTGGCTTTACCTTCTACAATGCCGAGAAAAGTCTCCGGGGATTACAGAATCAACTGTTCGGGATTTTTATGCTTCTACTTATGTTCCCTACGTTGACGCAGCAAAGTATGCCGTTTTACATTGCAATGAGATCGTTATACGAGGTATGGTCAGAAACCCCGTTGTGTAATTTCGAAGAAGCTAACACTCTTCTCCCCCATAGGTACGCGAGCGCCCATCAAAAACGTACTCGTGGAAGGCTTTCATACTTTCAGCTGTCGTGGTAGAGCTTCCTTGGAACACCCTCATGGCTGTCCCTGCTTTTTTCGCCTGGTACTATCCGATTGGGTTTCAGCGGAATGCCGGGGATGATGTGGCAGGACGTAGCGGTACCATGTTCCTCCTCATATGGATCTTCCTCGTTTATGGTTCTACATTTGGTTCTATGGTAGTTTCAGGAATGGATCTAGCCGAAACAGCTGGCAATATTAGCCAATTGTTATTCTCGATGGCTCTCATCTTCTGCGGGTAGGCACTCAATAATATTTAATCTCTGAAATTTGTGGCAGTTGTTCGCTAATCTTCTAATCACACAGTGTCCTTGCTACCCCGGATGCCATGCCAGGTTTCTGGATCTTCATGTACCGCCTCTCCCCGTTCAACTACTTTGTTTCCTCTGTCCTTTCCACGGGGATCGCTGGTGTGGACATCCAGTGTTCTTCCATCGAGCTGTTGCGAGTCCCCCCTCCACCAGGAAAGACCTGCTTAGAGTACTTTCAACAATATATGTCATTCGCTGGTGGTCGTCTCCTCACCCCAGACAAAACTGACATGTGTGAGTTTTGCACAGTCATGACAACTGACGATTACCTCAAGCAGGTCAACATATATTTTGCAGACCGCTGGTTCAACATTGGCATTTTGTTCGCATTCATTGCTGTGAATATTGTTGGTGCAGTGTTTTTCTATTGGCTTGTTAGGGTACCAAAGATGGAATGGAAGGCCAAAAAGTCATAAGTCATGTTGACTTTTTTTTCCGTAAGCTGCTGTTGTGCCATGCAGGTACAGAATCCATTCTCCACAGTCAGGCAAGCTAGCTGCCTTCATGGCGAACACATTACATTAGTAAATGGGTTAGCAGTCTACTTCAATTGACATTATTAACATACATGTTGGACGTAATCAGGCCTAAGAACATAAATAATAGAAAATATTAGCCCATACATCCACCAATTCGAGTCTGCCAGCCATACGCGCGCAGATAGTTTGCTCGAAGGCTAGATGTTGTCTGGTTTGATATCCTTGGGGTTGTCATCCTCTCCTGAGTTCCCATACAGCTTGAAAGTGTTATCGAAGCAGACACTGCGGACCCTGGGCTCAAAGTCAAGGATAATCAATCATCAGAAGTGCAAGGACACTGAGTGGCGTACTTGACGATGACTGAGGAAAACAGCATGTTGGCAGAGTTTGTTGGATCGCTTCTTTTAATCACTGAATGCAGTTTGAGATCAAAGTAAGCTGTATTGGAGCTTTTGTGAAGGAGAAGGTGCCATTTTAAACCAAGATACTTCTTATAGCGTTTTGGTCAGTTTGCTCTTCAGCATTGATGCAGCTGGAATTCTACACACGGCGCACAGGCGGTGTGCAGCTGGAAGGAAATATAGGTGCTTCATCTGCATCAGGAGGATAACTGGTGTGCGCCACGACAATATGGAAGATAAGTGAAGTTGCATATCTTCTCATAGACATGAGACCGTTGCTTGTATCTAATTGAATTATGATATCTAAATCGAAAAAAGTACTATGTATCAATCCCCACTTTAGACACGCATCGAAAACCACCATGCCCGAATCAACTCGATGCTTTCCCCTCCGCGCTCCGAACAAAAATGTCCGCCGTGCAAACCTGACTGCCGCTGACAAAACGGGGAGATGCCATAGCACACCAGAATTGCCCAGAATGTGACTGGCCTGAGATGATGTATTTTATGTTACAATTAACGTAGTCCACCACCTAACGCCCGTTTACACCTAACGCCCGCGATTTTCCATATAAAATCTATGATGATCATCTATTGATATCTCAACACCCACCATATTGAAATCATATATTATATGTAATTTACTTATTCAAATATATATATTAAATATTTAAACAGTTTAAAATTTAAACTTATTAGTATACTGTTGAGTTATAATCTGTATTATCTTATACTTTTGCTCATAAATTACACATACAAATTATGAGAGTGATATTCAGATTACAATATTGTCATCATAAGATGTACTTATTATTTTTTATTAAAAATTGTGTATGATATAGAGAACTATATTGTTATTTTAAAATATGAATTATAATAGAAAATAATATATTCAAAAGAAGCTATTCAAATATTACAAAATAATCAATTTTTCTCATAGAAATGAGAAAATAACAACTAGTAATTCAAATACATCTCATATAAATTTATATGAGAAAATATTCTCAACATTTACACATGTAATGCACATCATATAATATAGCCTGGTAGAAAAGCAAACTTCTTAAAATATATATATTAATAAGGAATTATAATTTACCACTTATAAATTTATTATAATAATTTGTGGTTGAGATATGAGTATTAAATTTATGACAATTTGTATGGGAAAATGCGGGCGTTAGGTGTAACGGGCGTTAGGTGGTGGACTACGTTACGTAGTGCAGATGGAGGGAGCACCGTTTTCTACTCCTGCGAAGGATGTGGACACAAGTACGTTCTTCTTCAACCATGCGATGTCGTCGGAATATGAAAGTTATCCAAGGTCATATATATGAGTGCATGCTGACTCTGAACTAATTTTTGCAGGTTTATCACAAACAACTGAGCCCCACCCCAAACGCCGGCAGTTCATTGATGAACAATCCCAAACCTAATATAAAGCAAAGATGTTTCCAAAGTTGACTTCCCCACTCAATCCCTCCCCCGAACCTGAGAACTCAATGGCGGTATTACGCCGCCACGGCTTCAGGAATTAGCGCGTACTCCTTTTCTCCGTTCTTCTCGAATTCTGCCATATCAAGCGCAACGATAACACTATCCCTCACCACTTGTTCGGGGTCGTCTAGAAACTTCTTTAGTGTCTCCTCCACTCCTTCCTCATCTCCAAGACTCCCAAGAGCTTCAGCAGCCTCATGACGCACCATACTGGCTTCCTCCATATTGTGGAGTGTGGCGGTGAGGCTGGGAATACTAGCAGGATGAGACAATTGGCCAAAAACGAATGCTATCTCATGTCGAAAGAGTGCCGAAGAGTCTTTGAACCCTTCTGCTAGAGCACATACAGCGGGAACAGCGGTCGGAAGGTCGGGAGGTGAAGCAAGATCTCGAAGAGCGAACATCGCACGGTATCTTTGGAAAAGCGGAAGGTTTGGATCGAGGAGGGTACGTTCTAAATCGGGGATGGATGGCTCATCGGTGGCCATTGGTAGTGGAGGGGCAGGGTCAATTGATGTAAAATCACTTTATATGACAGCACCAAATCCGTTAGCCATGGGGATATATTGTTAGTTAGGGATGCGATATCTGTCTGCAGTTTTACCTTTGTTTTAGGTTCTCGGCTTTGCGTCGACCAGACATTTCCCATTCAATCCTCTCCACAGCAATGTCGCAAGTTTCCCTTACAACATCAGGCTCGTTTTCATCATCCCTCAAATTCCGTAGAAGATCTAGGCTGTCTGAATCACACAGCGCCCCTAGCGCCTCCGCCGCCTCATGCCGACACATCGGATCCTCTCCTCGATTCTCCAACACCTCCCGGAGATAGGGAACTGCAGCTAAATTTTTAGTCTGTCCCAAGCAGTAAGCAAGTTCATGCTTTAAAAGAGCAGATGGAGATGAGAATGCTGCGGCGATCGCTTGGATCGAAGGTAAACTCTGTTCTGTAGGCGGCTGGAGACAGGCGACATGTTTCAGGGAGAATAAGGCACGGAATCGCCGTGCTAAAGGCTCACTTTCGGAGGTGAGTGTTTTCCTTAAAATTGGGATCGGGCTGATGCTCATGCCCACGCTTGAATTTTCAGGTGTATCCGTTGCGGCCGGCGACATCTTACACAGTGGAATATATTACCGTAGGTATGGTTCCAGGATCTGCAATTCCTAACATGAACATTCGAATGTCTTGACCCCAAACTCCGACATTTTTTTGGAGGGGCGATGAGGGGCGTGCAAATTACATAAGCGATCCTAGTGTGTGTATGACACTAGTTCGTAATAGGAACCCAACAAGTTCAGATTCTCGACAGGAAACACTTTCAGCGGTGTTTAAAAAAGGTGATGTTTCTATTTTTCAACTTCCTCATCCTACCTCTAACCCTGTGTTGAAAGGAGGGAATATGGGACAGGTAATGAGTGTATTGGTAATGTTGTGAAGGATGTATGTGAAGTGTGTTTCGAAGGGTGAGAGTTCATCGGAAAATGCTTTGAATTCACACGCATAGTAAATTAGACATTATTTACGCATCGGTTTGGGGCTAGGCGAATAGCAGCATCTGTAGAATATATCCCAATTAATCGGTACGCATATCTATCTTTGTTTTGAAGGCTGCATTTTATATACTTGCTCAAAACGACAAAAAAAACAATCGTTTTGTCACCTAAAAACAGCCTGGTAGTGATACGGCGTCGCACGGTATAGGAGAGGAGAAAGGAAAAAGTATTGTAACATATATATGCCATAATCAATATCGTCGGCAGACAATATTTGGTTGACAAAATCATTTGAATACAGGTAGACTCAAGTTTATATACACTTGAAAAAAGCGAAGGGGGGTCTGAATGTTTTGTTCTATTTAGTTCTGACAATTTTGAGCTTCTTAGGTTCGTGTAAGAAGTTGTTCGCATATGCTTTGGGGCGGAACGCTCGCTTATTTGGTTCCTGGACAAAATATTCGTATCCTTGCTTTTCCGCAAATGATATCGCATCTTCCTTTGATTTGAAATCTAGATGGGTAGCTTGCATCGCATCAGCTGAAGATTGCCACCCCATCAGCGGATTTTCCCAGCGATGGCCTTTTGACAAAACATCCCAATCCATTCGCCAGTGGTGGGTATGCCACGTCCCCGATTGCGTCGCTGGTTTCGAGGGTTGGAAGATCCTGACGGGTTGTTAGTGAAGGGGAGAGGGAATGAACGTGGTCGAATCAACGGATTGTTTAATACCTGACTGTTCGCGCTTGAAGGTCGGTAGGAGCCCCTGATATAACTGCGGCAGCAATGGAACCGCTCGCTTCACTGCCGTCCATAACACGTTTGGGAACAGGGGAGAATAATCTGAGATACCAAGTTAGTCGATCAGAATTAGAACAAAAACACAACGGGGTTCGCCCTACGAGGTGCCGTGGTCAACCGTAGCATTATAATCTGGCTGATGCCGCGCCATCGCCTCTGCAGGAGATTCTTTCCGTGTCATTGAACTCCCTCTTGCTACAACACCGGGTGCATCGGCTTGGCTGGTTTTAGGAGCATCCTCGGCTTCTCGTGAGGGCGTGCTGCTGAGATAACGAGCGTTGGTCCGACATGTCAATTGACCAGCTCTGAAAGAGACAGCGTTTCGGCCGAGTGGTCTTCCGGTTCGTAATAGAGACATTGCTATGTGGGTTTAAGCTACTAGTAAATAGGAGGAGGAAATGCCACAGGAGAGGGAGGTGACAAGATATTCATGGTTGGAGGTGAGGCATGTCCTAATTAGGCTAGCGTAGACTCATGGCTCCTCTTTCTCCGAAGCAAGCCAACTTCATCAAAATATTCAAACCTCACATTCCACGACTACAATCGATTTTGGTTCAATTGCTATCGAATCAAAGTACGCCGTTCCTAATATAAAAATTGCTGAATTAGATAGTTCTGATATATTGCAGGTCACTCACGATGAGTTACGTCGCACGTCGCGGTCTCTCGACTCTGATCCCCCCCAAGGTACGGGCTTTCTCAAAATTATCATTGCTCCCGTTAGGTTTCTAACTTCTTTATAGGTTGCTTCTCCTACTGTAAGCTACTATCTGTTCCTCACTCTCCGTTGTTCGCACATATCATGCATGGCGCCTCGTTTCACGCCAACCCTGCACGCAATGCCTGCAAAGCTGGAATCTACAAGCTGGCGAACTTTATCTGGGCTAATACCAGGATAGGGAATTGGAGCAGCCCAAGATGCAGCCCGCATGGAACGCATCGTGGGCTTCTATGAGAAATTACCACGTGGGCCAGCACCGGAAATTAAGCCTACGGGTCTCATCGGACGGTACCAAGCTCGATATTTCGGAAAAAACCCTTCTGCAATGCGTGAGTGAACCTTCAACCTGGCAAATATACATTACGATTGTTCCCTGGGAGGTTTATTATCATTTCCAAGTTTGAGCAGCACCCTCTGACGAGATGAATTACAGCAATTCTCCATGTTATTGGTGGACTGATGCTTATGGGTTACAGCATGGAGTACTACTTCCATCTTCGTGAGTTCCCCAGTTCCTTACTGCTATACATTTATAGTACTTCCCAGCAAGCTAATTCCTTTGTGAAGGCCACCACAAGAACAATGCCCATTAAATTGTCGTATCCCCAAACCTAAACGAATTGATAAAATTTGGCTTATAGTGCAACCGCATGTACATATAGATATAAACAAATGCAGAATAATTTTCTATCTTGTTACTATATCAAATGAATACCATTATAAATACGATATTTCTCGAGAATTTGACCCAATTCCGTTGTCTCAGCGGAACCCAATTGCCATCATGCATTCATCTTAGGGGATTCTTACGCAACGAAGGCAGAAGGTAGAGAGATAAAATAAAAATGAGAGTGAAAACTGCGTCAACAAGAATCGAATGGGCTTGCTTCAATATCTTTTAAGGAGATGGCCGAAGCAGTCACCCATTGTCTCACTTGGTCCTCCGAGAGATTGGTTGAAAGAAAGAGACAGTAGAATCCATGTAGTCTCTCTCAATATGTTCACCAAAGTTTGGTAATGGTAAATAGCCTCATGTGACCAGCCTCGAAACCCTGGATTAGAAAGCGCTGTTGGCGTTTACCGCTAACCGTATCATGCATTTCCAGCTTGGCCACAACGTATGGCTCCAACTTCATCCATATTTTCCAAGGCAAGTCCATTTCTTCTAGACATCCGGCCTACTTCACCGGCTTGTATTCTCCGATTCATTATAGAAACGGCTGCCGACCGCCCTTGGCTCATTCCTGCTCGGAAAGGAAGCTGAGCTTCATACCGAAACCTCACCTACTACTCCCACCCCAAACATCCACGTCTTAGCATACTTCGTACTTGGCGACTTTGGTGGTTATCGTGGCGATACTTAGTCCTTGACAAGAGGTATATAAACATTCAAGTTTGCGAGATCCCTAGTACTTAACGTTCTTGTTGTTTTGCTGGTTGGGGAGCGCTAAAGAATGTAAAACCGTCAAACATCCGCAGATTCGAGCATTGTTATGGCAGAGCAGAGCAGCCACGATGTGGTAAACCAAACCCGGTCGGGCGGCGAGATATCGCCTTCCGACGTTCCTGCAAACAAACCCGACAATATCACTGCTGGAGGGGACGCAGGGGTGGTTGAACAACATAATTCTAACAACGACATCAATGACAACGACAACGACAACGACAGCAAAGCTCAACAACAACCGAACACAAAAACACGGGAGAACGCGCATAATACTTCTGGTATGCCAGCAGAATTAATACCTGAAATATCAACGGTGCTTGAGAATGAAGCTGTAAGTTTTTGCCTCGGTCTCGGCGCTAGTTGTATTCCGTACTGAACGTACCCCAGAACAAATGTCGCGATAACAATTTAGAAAATTCGAACGATGGAGAGCCAGTAATTAACGGGCTTGGGGAAACATCAAATACGGGAGATGATAGACTCTCTCCGCTTCAGCTTGGTGATGCTAGTGGAGGATCCGACACAGATACCAGCAGGACAGATCTTCGATCATCAGCGGATGGGAGCCAACACATGCGCACCAGCTCTGTTAAGAGAACATCCGTATTCAAACCAGTTTCCTACGCCAAGTTTTCGGTTACGAAATCACCGGGACCCTTGCAAACATCCAAAGCAAGTGCTGAAAAGAGTAAGTAAATGTACCCATTACTGTGATATGTGACTAATAATCTGGGCAGCCCCGTTCTCTTCTGCGTCTTCGACTCCATCGATTTCACAACAACCCGCGAAGCCTCGATTGGTTGCGAAGTCGACAGGTGGACTGCGGGATTTGACTCCGAAGCTGACGGGAATTGGAAACAAAAGTGGCAATGGTGGTCCTGATCCAAATCAGGTCTGGAACAAAAACAGACGTGAGAAGCTAAAATTATTTCTTTACTCTCTTGGTATTATTATACTAACCGTAACAATCAGCTGTCCAACCTCCATCAGCTAAGCACTTGACAGATGAAGAGCTGAAGCAACAATACGGAATACACATGACGTCTAGGATTCAGGAAGATGGGAATGGCAAGGAAGCTAAGTGGGCAGATATCGACGATGACGAGGATGATTGGGCACCTGAAACAATAGAATGGAATGACGGTACGAAGATTACACTCACTCATACAGAAAATGTTTCGCTCCCTAGTACGAAAGAAAAGGATACGACAAAGGACGGAAAGTTGTCCCCTCCCTTACCTGAAAGCAAATCCAAGCTCTTACTTTCTAAAACGAGCTCTGTTGGCCCGAATGCAACTGTTCTTAAACTGGGAGCAAGCTCCGATAAACAAAACAGACCGGGGGATTCTTTAGCAAAGAGCCAGAATGGGAAACCCACCCTGACTTCCAAAGCTCAGTCTGCTGCCCACAGATCTCCATGGGCTCCTTTGCCACCAATCGACAAAGTTCCTCCCGTAACGGTTAGCCCACCTTTACATGTGCCATCGGCCCGCTTTTCTCAACGAGACGCTCATGGCCATGCCCCTGGTCCTGCAACATCAGGCCCAGCGAAGGAAATTGCCGCGGATGACTTTAATCGATCGTGGAGAGATACCCATTCTAGCGCTCCTCGTGAACTTTATAATTCGCAATCTGGCCGGTACGAACCTGTTTTAGATACTCGTCGAGGCCCAGCTCGAAATGAAACAAATTTCAGGCCTCCCTCACTGCTACAACGGCCCACTCATGGAGAACAGCCTACCCCAGCAGAACCCTCACCAACATTCCAATCTCGCGTATCAGCTGCTGATGGTGTTTCCTGGGGAAGGAGGCGTACGTCATCGAATGTCAGCGGGGGAAGTGGCGCATTTGGTAGGCGGATGTCTCTCGGAAAAGGTCCCGTGAATGGGGTAAATGAACGGTCATCCTCGCCTCTCCCTCACCAGAGGGGACAATACCCCCCTCGTGGCATTTCGCCGCCCCAATCCTCGGCTCGCCAAAACCGCGCGGCACTTCCGACCACTCACTATGCGCCTCCTGGGTTCCATGGTGGAGCCACTCAACAATCGGGTCCGCCATTAACCAACGCAGCAGCACAGCAGCAGGTGCCTTTCGAGGATCCTATCTCGATGCAACAGCGCATTATGCGCGAAAAGAGAGAACTTGCAAGACAGCGCCGGAAGGAAGAGGAAGAAAGGGAAGAGGCAGCGAAACAAGAAAGAATTAGGTTGAAGCTTCAAGCTATGGGAGTACCCCCTGAAAAACCAGCAGAAAAAATACCCGAGAAGCCTTCTGGCAGCACATTGCAAAAGCCAGCGGGCGAAGCGCAATCTGCGCCGCCTGAATTATCAAAGCCAGCGGCGGGAGGAGCACCCACTCTCTCACCTCCCAAACCTCCTGTTCCTGAGCCTTCAGGGGAACCAAAACAATATGGAATGATGAAAGTACACCATCCAGCATCTGCCAAGAAATTAGTAGCAGCGAGCGAGAAAAGCCCGGACAGACCATTTCCAAACAACCAGCCTCGCCAACCGGCATCGCCGCCCCGAGATTCTAAATTCGAATCTAACCGCCACCTTTCAACAAATGTAAATGGAGTACGTCCGTCTACGGAGTCTTCCCCGACGGAATCAAGCCATGAGTCCATAATGGATGAAAAGCCTCCGCAGTGGAAAGGACCTCTTGCGGGAGCAACACCGTACACTTCATGGTCCGGCCAGAAGCTTAGTCCTCATCCCGCTCCGACCTCGTCTTTGTGGGGCCCTCTCAGCAATGATAAAGCACTCGGAAATGGCACTTTTGATAGGAACTTGACCGGCTTTCCCCCCCGAGACTTACCACTAACGATTGGATTGCCATCGACAAACGACAGGCTTGGTAGTACTGAGAGGCCTCAGACCATGGCAGATAACGGTCGTCCGTCATCGCCGCTCTCATCCCCACAAGAACGACCTTCGCGTAATGAAACTCTGAAGCCAATTGCTAGACCAACACCTATAGGGCCCCCAAATTCCCACTCGCAATCACAACGATCGCAACATGATCAAGTCTCTCGTCGATCCCAGGACACATCAAGCTGGAATGATTTCCACTCTGTGGCAGCGAAAGGAGAAGCAGGAGAAAGTGAGAAGTTCCATCGAGAACTAACAACCTTGCGTGAAGAGGAAGCTCGGAGCGGCCTCGGCCCAGTTTCCCTTCAGGTCTCGTTCAATGAAACCTGGCGGCAAGTCGAGAATGATCAGGCTAGTCAGCACCAAATCGCCAGTATTGCCAGGTCAACTGATAGGGGAGCGTCACTTCCAACCTTGCACGGATTCCCAGCAGCGTTACCATTCTCCGACGTGTCTACAAAACCTCCCACAAATCCTACAGGACGAGAATCGAGATTTTTCCCTCACGGTGGTGACCAACTTAGAAGGCCAGCAAATATCCCCAGCACACATCTTAGAAGCCCTTCACCACCTCCACCAGACGATATTTCCAGCCACCCAGTTTTTACTGGAGATTCCAACCGGCCGTTGGTCCACCTACCAACCCCGAAACCTCGTGTGAAACTCCCTCCACAAGTATCACCACCGGCACTACCCACGACCGCGCCCACGTTGCCTTCTATGGCTGCGGCTCCTGCAGTCCGTCCTGCTTCTCAACCTGTTACAAACACTACATCATGGCAAGACAGATTTAATGGATTATTTGGTAAGAAGCCTTCACCCGGTAAGACTTACGCTCTTGCTGTTGCATCTGTTACCAAGGAGCCTCTTGAAGTTCAGCCATCCGCATCGCTCGCCTCCGTATCCTTTCCCCAGCATGACGAGATTGAACTCCGCGATGCTGGCAAAGCCACGTCTAAAGATGTGGAAGATGAGGAGGCTATTTTTGAAGACCGTGAAGCAGGCTCGACTCCGGTTGTGAAGCTGCCAATCATGGCTCCTAAAGCAGCCTGGCTGCCGGCCCTCCCTCCACCACACTCCCGTTTGCGTTCTAAATATTCAAAGCCTGTCCAGCCTTGGAGCATTGAGCCGAATGTTTCTGGGGTTTTCGATGACAATCATACTTCAGTGATCATCCATCTACCAGGTGGAGATGTTGCCAAGACGCTAATTTTCCCCAAGAAGGGAGGTGGCAATCCTGCTCGCCAAAGGGGTTCTTCAACGTTCAAACAGCGGAAAAATGTGAAACCTAGAGAAGGATCTGGCAACTGTAGCCACTCCCACGCATCAAGAAAGCATCCACAATCTGCCTCTACCGTACCGCGAGTGCACCAAAACAGCGGCAGCTGGAGCAATCGTCCGTCTGCTAGCGCTGCCCATTAGCTCTATTCGAATGCGCGTTTTAGTCTCATCTAGTGGCATGTTTTATATTAAATTACCTGCCTTGGTTAACGATCTGCATTACTTCCTTTGCTAAGAGTTGACGCTGAGAGACTCCACATTTTCTGAGGTACCTTGGAGCATTAATCGCTTGTACCCTTCTGAGTTCTTATTCTCCGTTATGTTTCATTCTGATACTACGCTGATAATCGTTGTCATTGCTTTCTTTTCGTTTTCCTTTGGCTCGATTAACCCTTTACATCTCACCATATAACGCCATCAAACTCTTCTCCCCGACCCCCTATTCCCCCCAAACTTACACCATCCATACGAAAGATGCTCTTTATACTGAGGTGCGAAATCTACCCCGAAAGAACGAAGATGAGCTCTTTTTTAAACTTTTATGTGCACCTCTTATCATCCAGACACAAAGCACCTTAGATTCATTGTAAACAAAGGTGACCAATGATTCCTGGCATTGTGGGGGTCTGTACATTATTCCCTTCATTTTTATCGAAATTAGCACATCCTTTATAACATTCTGTGAAGGTCATTATTATTGTTATCATTATCATTATCATTATCATTTATTAAAAACTGCTGAAACTGTAATTTCAGAGCTTGCGGTTTTAACAATAATACTCTGATGCTCGAGTAGATGTGTGGGACTTTGGCCATTGACGTTGGTGAAGGCAGCCGAGTCGATCTATTATTTGAATAGGGATAACCCCCGCAAGCACGATTTGAACAGAAGACGTAGTTTATTTACATTGTCCAGCTAAGTACCCGGCTGCTTAGCTGCAACTCACCTCTGCCTTTAGCCGGACCACATGGCTGCATGTTGCCACGGAGGCCCTGAATGACGGAGGGATATCAGATGTTCCTCAAGCCTCCTTTGAACAGAAACCAAATAAGAGAACTTTTTTGCAGTTTTACATGACAATATCTTTCTATTGTATTCTATTTTTTTTTTGGTTCTGCAAATTACGTAAGATGGAGAAAGAATCTTGTCATGTAATTTGTTATACATGACATGAGTAGGCGATAGGGGGTACGCAACGAGATAGGAGGTGACCTCAATATATATATATATATATAACTAACTGATGGAGGTAGCAAAGGACCTGGACTAAAATCTGCAGAAAAACAAAGCGAACTCCACACACGAAAGGACCCGGTAGAATAATAAGCCACCAGACAAACGCCTCGCTGAGTTAGAATATAAAGGACTTTAAAATCAAGCGAATAGCCTCCTACCCAAACTCAATACCCAGAAAAACAACACATCGTGAAAGGCCACGCGGCATAGGGAAATCTTGATCGAGTATACAATAGTAACAAGGGAAAGGCAAATAAGAAAGGAAGAAAACGGAAGAAGGAATACTACCAATTCCACGTCCGACTCGACGCGGTAAAAACTGGAGGCTTCCACTGTAACCTGGCGGGATCAATCTTCCGGGTGCCTTTTATTTTCTCTTTTTCCAAACGTATTTTGTGTTGTTCGACTACGGCATCGGTGAGGACGATGATCCAGTTTCCTTTCTATAAGAGTATTAGTATTTTTAGTATATTTTTGTGAAGGATTTTATGTACAGTTCGCGCAGGGAATCTGGGGTGTGGGATGAGGAGTCAAGATATATACGTACGTTATACCTAAGGAGATTCAATACGACCAACGTCTCGTGGACGTCCTTTTCCGTCATTGCACTAAGACTCGCCAATTCACTCTCGCTAATGGTCTCTCGGCCTGGCTCCATCAAGATGTCGACGATGGTTTCTCGCCAATATTGACGGTAACCCAACAGACCCAAGTCACTAAGAGGTTTCTCGGGTGAACCTAGCTTGTTTTCTCGCTTGCTAAGCTCATAACTAAACGCGATGAGCAGACGACCAAAGCCCCGACGTTGATATTGCGGCAATGTTAAGATACAGGCCACATTATATCCTTCTGCCGATTCCTTTTCTTTGGAGAAGTATCCGACCAAATGACAGCCATGTTCGTCCCGCGTAGTCATGCAATAGAAGAGGAAGGGATCAACATCGTAATAGAGAGTTTTATGATCCAGGAATAGCTTGCTAAGGAGACATAGGTTTCGACACCAAGTGCGTTGGCGGCGTCCATCGACTTCAAAAAAAGAAACATTATCATCACGGTATATTTCGTTTCCTGGTGGATGGACTAGGGTACATTTGGTACGGTGTCTCTCAAAGGACCTTTTCTGATCAAAGTAGCTGAGACAGAACTCATCAATGTACACCATGTCCGCATCAGTAAAGTGTGCAGGATAAGGCGAAAAGTACCAGGGTTCTATCTCGAATTTGCCCATCTGGATATGAGTCAAGTTTCGTACCCGATGGATCTCAATCGGGTTTTGAGTCATACTCCCGCCGGTTCGGAGCTTCTCAATCTCCTCTTCTCTTGCAATTTCCCCAGCAAGCTTATCCTCCTCCTCCTTTATGGCTTGTTTTGCTTCTGCGTCACCAGCATCGACCATTTCAATATTTTCAGTCTCCCCATCCAGCCTAGGCGTGCTAACAGAAGAAACCGCCTCGCTGCCTAGTAGCGAAATGTTCTGCGGCGTTTCATCTTCACGGTTCTCTTTCCCGCCAGCCTTGGATGGACGAGATGACTTGTTGATATTCAAATCTTTGTCAGCAAGGAGTTCTGGAGCAGATATTTCTCGACTACCTCCCCGAGGCCGCTTAGGAACATTCTTCGGCTGTGCCTTTGGAGCCGCAGCACCAGAAGTTTTCTTCTTCTCGGGCTTCTCTGGCTGCGGCCACTCAACCTCCTGGGTCAAATCAATTCTGGATGCTGGAACCCATTCTGCAAGGATACATTTATTAGTACAATATTAAATAACGCTTTTCATATCTGTTTTAGAACGAATTTCTGTACATACCATCAAGCCGTTTGTTGAAGTCGACATAGTGAACGCTAATGGCTGCTTATTAGCATTCTCCACCTGAGCACGGAGAGGAGGAGACAGCTGGAAGGAAAAACGTGGAAAAAAGACCAAAAAAATCATAAGAAGAAGCCTACTAAAAACTTGACCCTCCTTTCCGCTGTCTCATGGATAAAATCTCCGCCTTTCGATACTCGCCATCCTAGACTCGTGGTTAATGTTTGTTGTCGCGGAATATTTTCATATCACGTGATTAAACGCGGTTAAGGCGAAAATTTGCGCTCACCTTTTCTACAAATGCCTTCACGCCGATCCTAAAAAATTGATAAAAATCAGCATATGTGATGTTTGAGATGATTCCTGCAATAGGATACTTCGTGTATATCAAATTTGGGGGTGTACCTGAGGGTGTTGAGAGCGGCAAACCCCTTTTCGACAGGATCAGGCGTGACAGCGGCTTCTTGGGAGGCGTCGCTGACGCCCATGTTATTCACAGCGGAATTTCCTACGGGAAATGATGTTGTTTGGCGATGGAAACTGGTGTTGTGGTGGAGATATTGATGAATGAAGGTGAATCGGATGTCACTGTTGTTGGAGGTTTGAGGTGTTTTTGTTCCACGGGTTCAGGATTGGCTAAACGCCACCTGTAAGTAACTTCCCTGGGTTAACTGCCCACAATATTGCGTTACTCAGCAGCGAATGTTTCGGTACGAAGCCTGAAATAAAATTCACACCAAGGCAAGAGAGAATAAACTAAGCAAAAATGACAAGCTCTGAATGGTTTCTTAAGTTATGATATTAATACAAAACATCCCTAACCCAACAGAAAAGAATATAGATAGGCAGGCCAAGCCTCTTGAAACTCAACAGATCATCATCATTCTTTCTACAGTCTACCGGTGCCATCCATTCACTCCACCGCCCTCCAGTGACTCTAGTTCTTCCTTTCGCGATTTGTACAGCTCCTGCGCCTCGCGCTCCCGTCGGGTGACGAAGGTCACTTCATCACGAAGGCCCTCGAGTCTCCTACCAATACCCGATTCTTCTCCAAGCTGAAGAGTCCGGAAAGCGTCCAACTCGAATCTAGCCTTTTCGAGAGCTTCGCTGGCTTCAATGATTTTTGCCCTGAGAGTTTTTGCCCGCGCTTGATATCCGCCATTGTGGAGTGAAATCTTTTTCTCCAGCTTATTCCCCTGTTCCGCGCTGGCTAGGAGAGACGTATGGACATTTTCAAAAGCGGCTATCATTTGTTGCTCTTGCGTCTCATAATCATCGTCATCGGAATAGAGCGAAAGGCCCGGAAGGCTAGCTGATTCATGGAGAGAAGACCACGAGGTCGTAAAAGTATCCTGCCAATCTTGTTGGGGAGGAAGACGTGTCACCTCACTTGTGATAGCTGCACGGCCCCTAGCAAGTTGTGCATCACTAAAGGAGGTCAATTTCGGAGCTTTCCCTTCAATCCTAGCACCCGGTAAGGGAAATTTTCGAGCATCATGGGCGATAAGAGTGACCATCTCTTGTGTAATCAAGTTTTGGATAGGGTCTGAAACATTGCTCGACTTCTCCATTAACGTGTCCAACTTGATCACACTGGGCCGCGGTAAACCTCGCTTATACACCTGGCTCTGCCTTTCAAATTCCGCTTGAGCCGCCTTGTCGGCAGCAGCTTTATTTCTCCTATCCCGCTCAGCTGCGTCCTCTTCTGAAGGCACCTCTTTGCCAATCGGCTCTGCTTGCTCCGTTGGCATTTCTTCCAGCTCCCACTCCACTTCTTTTGGTGCAGGAAGACTAGAAAGTTGGCTACTTAATTGGCGCCGTAAGAAGTCCTCACGCAATTTCATCTCCTTGGGCGTGTTACCAACAAGTGTTCCCATACTAGCATCCTTGTTGATAGCGAAGTTGTCTCTAGGTGTGCGTAGTGGAGTGGCTCCTACGCCCATCGGCGTTTTCATTGGAGTGGCACCTATGCCGTTAGCACCAGCTTGGCGAAACGGCGTGGCCATTGGATTTGGTGTAACGAGCGCATGTTTCCGTGGAGCAATTCCTTCAAAACCAGTAGAGCCGCCGCCTTCATGTAATGGTGTATTTTCTCCACCTAGTAGAGACGATTGTGTTTCCGTTAAGGCTTTGATATTTCGGATTTCGTTTGCAATACGATCTTCTTCGGCTGGAGCTCTGGGTGTTCGAATGGGAGTTCCACCAACGATAGTAGAATAGTTACTGATTAAGCCCCGCGTTCCATCGTTCTCCTCTTCCCCTGCCATTTTGCTTGCCCGCTCTCCTGCCATGCCCATTTTCACGATCTCCTCAAGTTCGGTTTCGCTTACTTGAGGAGACGGGAGCACGAGGGCCCGACGCTTACTACTCTGTTCCGCTTCTCGGATTTTCTGCATCTGTCCTGCCTTTGCAGCTGCAGCGAAGGCGGAATTGCCACTTTTGTCATTTTTCCTTCTTTTCCTGTCGGGATCTTCTTCTTGATCGCCTTTCCGTTTACTGGCAAGCTGTTGTTTTCGAGGATCAAACAAAGCTCTTTGTCGCTCATTTCTGGATTCCTCTTCCAAAGTATCGTAGAAACCGGGCGCTGGCTGTTTTTCAAAAGGAATATCCGCATTGTAATCCATCTGGCCTTTCTTCCGTGTGACGACCTTAATGTTGATACCAGCATTTTTCAGCTCACGGCGCTTTTGTAGCACAGCAAGACGACGTGACTCTTCCAATTGGCGTTCTCGAGCTTTCCGCTTGGCCTTCTTTCCTTGTGTATTCGCAAGACGAGCACGGGCCTCACTGAGCATTTCCTTTTCGTCCTCATCGAGGTCGATGGTATCGGGGCGTGCAGGTTTAGACTCCGGGTCCGGGTCCAGTTCGCCTGGCCTAAAGAAGAGATGTTAGTGGTAATTAAGGATGCAAGAAGAAAGTAATAATGTACCGTAGCCTTCTAACATCATCAGCACTTGGGGCAGCAGTTTCACCTCCAGCAGGGCCGCCCAGGCCCAGTTCATCAGATTCCCGCGCCTCTGCTTCATCCAATAGCTTCTGGTATCGTTCTAAACATTGGGTCGCTGTTCTTCCGACAATAGGAGCAATCGTTCGCCACTGTGTAGGCATTAACTTCGCTAGATGGAGTAATTTTTCATCTTCCTCTCGCGACCACTCGATCTTGCGGATAGCAGGGTCCAGCCATTCCGCCCAGCGAGCTTTGCATTGCTTCGGTGTTTTCCTGGCAAGAAGGGAGGACACTCGCGCCCATTGATTCAGTCCATATTTGGACACGGCTACCTTCACGATCTCATCCTCAATATTCGTCCTGGCAGAATGGTTAGTGAGCGGTATCACAAAAGGAAACAATTAGTAGCTTACCATACTCCACCCTTGACGACTGGCATCTTGACTGGCGATGTGGGTGACCAAGCTTGAGGTTATGGTTGCTCTAGGTGGCTGAATTGTTGTCGCGGTGCGTGTAGACAAATAAACGGCAAAAGAGTTTTGCCGCCGGGAGCCGCATTTATTTAGCGCCATTGCCGCCAACCAATCGATAACCAACCAAAACCCCAAAAATTTCGTTCGAAAAATGGCACTATCTCCAAAATTCAGTTATTCTCTATGACCACTTTTCCGATAAAAAAAAATAGCGATACTATGGCGACTACAATCGGGGCACCCCATCAATACAAACAGCCTTCCCGAAAAGGCAAGAAAGCATGGAGAAAACATGTGGATATGACTGAGGTCGATGCAGGCCTACAAAGAGTACGAGAAGAAGAAATCGAAGGGTAGGCCTATTCCCCTTATTACCTTCCCCTGACATAGACTAACAACTCGTTCATTTTTGCATTAGGGGTGTCATTGCGGAAAAGTCGTCCGAGGACCTTTTTGTTCTAGACTCCAGAGGCTCAGACGAACTCCAACGAAAAGTCAGAAGTATAAAACTCCTGAAGTGCGATGAGATACTTGCCCAGCGTTCTGCAATCCCTTCAGTTGATAATCGCAAGCGGGGAAGCTCTAGAGTTACAGACGGGATAACTGAACCTAAAAACAAGCGGACAAAGAGCGATTGGGTTACTTACAAAGAGTGGATGAGGTTGAAGCAAGTTGCGAAAGATGCCAATCTGCTGGAACACGACGATAACAGAGTAATATCGCATGACCCTTGGGGTGAGGTCGTCGCTCCTGAATTCGTGGAGGAAACAAAATTTAATTTCCTCGAGAAGCCTAAACCAATTGTTGCACCTCCAACAACAAAACTACCGCCACTGTCATTGGCAGCCAACAGAAAGCCTGTGCCATCAATAAAAAGCCCAGATGCAGGAATAAGTTATAACCCGTCATTTGAAGATTGGGACCGCCTTTTAACAATGGAGGGTCAAAAAGAAGTTGAGGCTGAGAAGAAACGTTTAGAAGAAGAGAAGGCAGAACAGGAGAGATTGGCACGAATCGAAGCTGCGAAAGATGACAACGGACAGGCCCGGTCGGATGATGAGAGTGCTTGGGAGGGATTTGAGAGTGAATATGAAACCGCTGAATGGCTTAAGAAAAAGAGACCGGAGCGGAAAACTAAGGCTCAGCGCAATAAGATAAAAAGGAGGAAAGAGGCTGAGAGGAAAGCAAAATGGGAGGCGCAGCTCAAAAAAACAGAAGAACAAGCTGCCCGAGCGAAGGCGATAGCTGAGGCGGTCGCGGCGAAAGAAGAAGCCGAGAAACAATTGAAAAAGGGCGATGATGAATCGTCAGTAGAAGGGGACGATCGAATTCTGCGGAGAAGGCCTTTTGGGAAAAACCCGTAAGCCAACCCCTTGCTCTGACAGGTGTGGATTAATATATTGACTAACAATCTCATCTTAGGGTCCCTGTAAAACCTTTGGAGATTGTTCTGCCGGACGAACTGCAAGACTCTCTACGTTTATTGAAGCCTGAGGGCAACCTGCTTGGAGACAGGTTCCGGAATCTCATTGTTCAAGGCAAACTTGAAGCGAGGAACCCGGTTACGCAACCGAGGAAGGCGAAGAGGGATTATACAGAGAAATGGACTCACAAAGACTTTAAAATTAAGCCTTAGGCTGGTAAGCTAAGTATCAAATTTATGGAGTTTTATTGTACGAATTCCAGAGGCTTGATGCAATTATCATGCTTTCAATTCCTTGTAGCTAGACTGGCCGTGTGACCATGCATGGGACTGGGACCAAATTTTTCCTCAGTCCCATTATTAGATATCTTAGTCCTGGTCCCATATAGTGTTTAGCAAATTAGTCACTTTACACTGTTTATATTATAAATCTAGTCCCAGATCATGTTTTACTAATAAATTAGTGATCCTGGTCCCATTTGGTCCCATTTTACAAAATGGGACCAAATGGGACCATGATTTACCCTATATAGGTTGGCAGCGATAGATAGGTTGGCAGCGGTAGGTAGGTTGGCAGCGGTAGGTAGGTTGGCGGCGATAGATTAGCAGCGATAGATTAGCAGCGATAGATTAGCAGCGATAGATTAGCAGCGATAGATTAGCAGTGATAGATAGGTTGGCAGCGGTAGGTAGATTGGCAGCGGTAGGTAGGTTGGCGGCGGTGGGTAGATTGGCAGCGGTGGGTAGGTTGGCAGCAGCACTAAGCAAGATAGGGGTAATATCTCCACCAATCATATCATCAGATTGATGTATTATATAATCATCAGAATGGGACCAAACTTGAGTCAAAATCATGATCAGTCCCAGATCATGTTCTGATTTTGATAGTCAGTCACTTTACATGGAATATCAAGATTTTTTAGTCCCATTTCACTCATGTTTTGATAATTCTAGTCACTTTACACTCCCATTCTGGTCCTGGTCCCACTAAAATCATGCCAAGAAATGGACTGGGACCAAACCAAACCAAACCAAATGTGTAATTCATGGTCCCAGCGGCCAGTCTACTTGTAGCAAGTAGTTAGTTGAGCCCCTTTGGTGAATCTACACATGTTTGCTCTGTTTGCAGAGATGGAGAACTTGAAAACTACAAGGTTGGCAGTCAACACCAACATATCATGCACAAACCATACATACACCCTTCCAACTCTAAACTCCTGTCATTTACTCGTAACGCTATATCGTGATGGACGGATGAACGGTATTCGTCACCGCCGGAATGGAACTCAAAAACCTCTCAAGCAATTGGCGAAAACTTCAAGAAACACTGAAAATCGAAAGCCCCTCCACTGCCCAAAAACGCAAACCAGATAATATCGCTACAACCACTTACGAAGTAAAAAGAAAGAAATTATCGCTATCGTCGCCGCCAGAAACCCATAGGAAAGGCGGGAGGGGTGAAAAGTTTTCCAAAAGACGTAAGATGGGATTAGTCTTGTCAACTGATGCCACGGGAGAAAAATCAGAATCACGTTCTATAACAACAGCCTCGCAACGGAATATATCCACAACCTCAATAGTGCAAGCAAACCCGAAACCTTCTAGCGAAGCAAAGGTTAATGAAGGGATATCTCAAACGTCAGTTTCCTTCCACAATGTTTGTCCGCTTCGTTAAAAGACTAACCGCTTCTACAGCGCGGAGGTCGGGAGATATGTCGCTCTTGACTGTGAAATGGTGGGCGTGGGCCAGAATCCCGATCGCGACTCGGCTTTAGCTCGTGTGAGTATCGTCAACTACAACGGTGAACAAGTCTACGATTCGTTTGTGCTTCCGAAGGAGGAAGTGACGGACTGGCGAACACATGTTAGCGGGGTGTCACCAAAACACATGACAGATGCCAGAGAGTTTGAAGTAGTCCAAAGAGATGTCGCAGGTATTCTGGATGGCTGCATTTTGGTAGGGCATGCGGTCCGGAACGATTTAGATGCTTTGCTCCTCAGTCATCCGAAGCATGATATACGGGATACCAGTAAACATCCTCCGTACCGAAAAATTGCTGGCGGTGGCTCACCGCGTCTGAAGATACTGGCTTCTGAGCTATTAGGGTTAGAAATACAGGGTGCTGCTCATTCGAGTATAGAGGACGCGCAGGCAACGATGCTTCTTTTCCGACGAGACAAACAAGCTTTTGAGCGGGAGCATGCGAAGAAATGGCCACCTATACGTGCACCTGCTGGTGACAATGCTAATAACGCAGACACCAGGAGGAAGAAAAAGAGAAACGCCAAGAAGAGAAAGGGGAATAAATAGATGTTATGATGGATGTGATTTATCGTTGATTGGTTTGGAGTTTATTGAGTTGAGCTTGAGTCTTGATGATTTTATATACCCCTGCTCGTATATACTACTATGAATTGAGCTTGATATTATGATTTAACATGAACTTAGTGGACAATACTATTGAGCTTTAACATGGCGATAACTGAGTAGTTACAGGATCAGATAGGGCCGCTTATGTAATGCTACATTCACACTCAACGCGCCCAACGCGTCGCAAAATACCAATGGTAGTATTTGGTTGGAAAGCTCCATTGAGATAGAACTCAGTCTTTACTTCAGAATATATTTGCAACCCAATCGAGCCTCTCATTTAGAGCATAGCACCTGGAATTCCCGTAACTTTCCAATTGCATTGTCGCAGTCAATTCTGGCATCCATTCGACTCAACCACACAGTCGCACACGAGCACTCGCACACCCACCAAACTGAAAAGGCGCAAAATGTTTGCAATACGGCCACATAAGAACAATTCAGATTCATATAAGGAGGATTGCTCAGAAACTGCAAACTTTCTCCCGTGTCGGATTCATCATGATGGACCGGTCAACATCTCGACCAGATACTGGAATCCGGTCGCTGATGAGGATAACCCTGGTATGTTTGGAGGTGACGTTGCTTTGTTTGGTTAGATGAAGGACATTTCATGCGATGTTGTTTCCTTTTTGTTTTCCTCTTGATTCTGTTCTTCTTCGGTGCGTTATACGTTGGACGGACGGGTGTAGTCTAATTAAACTAAGAGCTCTGCACTGGTCCCATTTTTGGGATTATTATAAGAGGTTTATTTTCATACATCCCTTCTGGACTGCTCCCTATTGTCTTGTCTAATGTTGCCTATCTATGGACCACTCGACTTCATCAGATATGGTGAACATCAGCTAACTCAATTGCACCTAGACACTGCAACCGCATACTTCCGAGGCAGGAGGCTTAGGGGGCGAAGAGTTCCAATTCCGGAGGGATATGAAGGTATGTGGCTTTCTCCCTACTACCAATGCGATCGAGAATTTCGTCACCATTATTGGATAAGGTGCTATAGTTTGAGAGAAGAAGGCGAGAGAATAAGCACTCTGACTCTGTCCGAATATATCATTTAAATCAAGTACAGGAATTCTTACGAGTCAAACAAATGGAACATCGGAATCCGGAACCAAGAAGAATGATCAAAGCCACGACCTTGATCAGAATGAAAATGAAGATGAAGAGAGTGAGGGTGATGGTGAGGATTGGACATCCTTCACGATACTCGATAAACAAGGTTCATTCTCAGCCTTCATGGTCTGGGACCATGAAAAGTTGCCCGCTGCTGATGACCCTTTCGTTAAAGGGGTTAGTGAGTGGATTCGGTTTGCTGAGGCGGTGCGTATTCGACTTTATTTCTGTGGATTCAAAATATTTCCCATTTAGTTGCCTTGGTTCTCTTCTGGCCTTCACCATAGTTTATCCTGGAGAGGGGACCAGGTTCTGCGGTATTAGATCCAAGTACCAGTTGCTTTGGTTAATGGGCGTCGCTATATCCCGTCATGGAAAGGGGTATATCCATCCGTTTGCTAACTTGCGAACAGATACATACAACACCGTCAGATACAGCACAGCAAGATAATGGGAAGCCCCACGGAGCGGAAAAAGACAGGAATGACAAGCAGGACTGCATGAGCTCAGCTTCTTGATTTATGAGAATGAAAGGTTATTACATTAACGGTGTCTCGGTGAATTTTGAACAATTGTGGTGCATTCTTTATATGATAATTATACCCACTGTACTTTGGTTACTTTGGTAGAGATCGGAAAGGCATAATTCTAAAACATTGGATAGAATATTTGACCCAACACCATATATCTTTGAAAACTATCGGGTATATTGACTTATCGGAGATAGATAATCAAGAAAAAGTAAAAAAAAAAAAAAAAAAAAACCAAAACCATGATGTGAGTTGAAATTACGCAAACGGAATAGACATTTGGTGTATTCGAAAAATCGAGTCCCTAAGAGGTAACCATTGTGTTGCCGTTATGCACAACAATCCTGGCAGGATATTATCCAACCGCGACAACATGTTCATGCACGAGATTGACAGCTCCATGGAACACACCATGTCAGCCCCGCTTGTCTGCTTATTCTCCACAGGTGATAGCATTACCAAGGCCCAACTAAGACCGCTCTAGCAGGGAAACCTTTCGACAAGTACGGGCTAAGTGGCCCAGGAACCAACTCAAAGCTTGATTCCCAGCCGCGAACAAGAAAACAGCATCGACTACACGTGGTGTTGCGGGACAAAATGCATTGAATTTACGGAGAGAACGGGAGCCAAAATTTCCAAAACTTACAACAGAAACGCTGCAGAGGAACCCCAGTGCGGGTTTGCGCACAGGGAATGGTGAGGCAAAAAGCCCTGCCCAGAGACTCGCAGCAGCATATGGATTTGGGCATGTCTTCAAGTTTGCAAGGCCTTCTCATACCGAAAGAACAGAGAAGAAAGCAGTTACGACAAGATATACCTATCGCTCGATACCCTATCACGAACGGGGCACCGTTTGCAATTCTCATGGCCACTTCTTATTTTTCGGGACGCTAAATGCTGTCATTATTTTTACTTGGGGGATTAGCAACGCACGTGTAGCAGACCCTGTCCGCGATTCAACTGTTGACTTGCGACTACTGTTATTGTTATTGTTGCTGCAGGATGTTAGAGTGCGGCATGGAAAGAATCTCTAGCCAGCATCCACTTTTCGCAGGATGACATTGTAGCATTCGGTGGATCTGTATCACCAACTGACCGTTCTTCAGCTGTTCTCCTGCAGAAACATGCCCCTCATTTCATATCACCACTCTTTCGGAGCCTTTTGCGATCCGGCAAAATCCCTGGAAAGGCAGTCTGTTCCACTTCCACCGTCAGCTGCATTGACATAAAAGGAGCTACCCTAGCACTTTTTGTTTCACTTCCTCTCTGTTTCCCTTCTGTGTGCTGCGCTTCTCCAGTTGTCAATTCGTTGATGAATTGCGTGCAGCATTTTCACCATTTGTAACCATGAAGCTTCCGTGGATCGTTGGAGCTGTGCTCTTTTCGTCCACAGCCCTAGCTCAGACGTTCCAACGCCTGGGTGGATGCCCTGAGTTGGGCTGTGTCTTTCCACCAGACCAGTATGCTCGTCCCTTTTCTTACTTTCACAGTTTTGACTCATTAGAAAAAAAGTCGGGATTTATTGAATTATGATGTCTTGTATTTTAGGACGGATTTCCTGGCTGGCCAATATTTTGACATTCGTCTCGAAGTCCATTCGCCTGTCAATGGCTCTGAAGCTCGCGAAGGAGAACCTGACCCCAATTTCACCTTCGCCATTACGAAGAAAGGCCGTAATAACAAACCACAGGCGGCTACCGAATTTTTTGGTGTAGAGGAACCTGAACTTGAGAAATGGGACTTCACTTGGTACGAAGGTAAGTTGTCGTTTCTTCCAAAGAACAAAAAGCGGGTTTATGTGTGTGTGTGTGTGTGTGTGTGTGAGAGAGAGAGAGAGAGAGAGAGAGAGAGAGAGAAGAGGAAACTGCACACCCAGCCAAAAATGTAATACTGAATGATTAATAGATTTATTTGCGCGAGATGCGAAGAAACCCTCATTGGTCAAAGTTGCATCCAAAGTCTATCGACGTGTTGCGTTATATCAGCCAGGAGAGTATGAAGCAACCCTCACCTACTATGACGGCAAAACAACAACAGCTACCTGGCTCGTTCGAGATCTAGCTGAAGTACGCAAAGCGAAAAATGTGATCCTGTTTATTGGTGATGGCATGACCACTAACATGATCACCGCTGCACGTATGATTGCCCATCGTTCTGTCAACGGCAGATTCCAAAGCAGGATGCAGATGGATAAATTCCCTGTTCTGGGTCATCAAATGACGCATTCCTTGGATTCGATCATTACCGATTCCGCCAATTCTGCCACTTCCCTTTATACTGGCCATAAGACGACTGTCAATGCTTTGGGTGTATATAGGGATTCATCTCCATCACCCTTTGATGACCCCAAATTCGAGACCATTGCCGAGATCTTCCACAGGGTTTACCCCAACGCCGGTATTGGAATTGTTACCACGGCTCATTTGTGTTAGTTCTTCGGCTTTTCCTATTTTAATTTTATGCAGTATTAATAACATCATCATTTTCAGCCGACGCAACGCCAGCTGCATTGACCGCGCATACGAAGGATCGTGGTCAAGCGGGACACGTGATTGACTCGTACTTCCATGGCCTGGCTAACTACTCATGGACCAAGTGGGATGGACCAGACGTTCTTTTCGGTGGTGGTGCAGAGGATTTCCTCCCTGAAAGGGCGTACCTAGGCCAAAATTATTATAAGCTCTTTGCGGAGAAAGGGTATAGTGTCAGTTGGAATAAAACTGCCTTGGCTGAAGCCCCAAACACCGAAAAGGCGCTGGGTGTATTTTCCACTAGTGTCATGGCTAAATGGCTTGACCGAAACATTTACACAGACAATCTCAAGAACAAGAAGAACTACCCAGATGGTTCGGACAAGGATGCTGATGACCAGCCAGGCCTCAAAGATATGACTCTCAAGGCCATTGACATCCTCACCACCCGCAGCTGCAACGACGGCTTCTTCCTCATGTCTGAAGCTGCCAGCATTGACAAACAAATGCATGTTCTTGACTACGATCGCGCCCTTGGAGAACTTCTCGAGCTTGACGACACCATTCGAGCCACTATCGAGAAACTCCGCAGTATGAAGAAACTTGATGAGACTCTTATCCTCGTCACGGCTGACCACGGCCATGGCTTCGACGTCATGGGCACTGTTGATACGGAATACCTCAACGCCCAGGACACGGACCGAGCCAAGCGCGATGCCATCGGGGTGTACGAAGCATCAGGTCTGTCTCAGTACACTGTACAGACCGAGGGATCATTCCGCTATAGTGAAGGTGTACATTTTCCTGCACAGTGGGATCCCCGCTACTCACTATTTTCCGGATTGACCGCAAATCCGGATAGAAGGGAAAACTACCAAGTGCACAAAGACGGCCCGCGACTGCCCGCAGTGACACTGAAAGACGGATCGGAAGACTACTATGTTAACTACAAAGACGCGGTTTCCGGATTCGTGATTAACGGAACGCTTTCAGTTTCGGAAGCTCAGGGCGTGCATTCTTTGACCGATGTGCCAGTTTTCGCCATGGGCCCGTGCCAGGAAGAGTTTGGAGGTATGTTACTAACCTCTTTTGTTTATCTAGCTGTTCTATTCGTCCCTGGGGGATTACCCTGAACAGGCGAAACAGCAGATTAAAACGATTTGCTAACATACGCTCGCTGCTATGTAGGTGTCTATAATAACATCGACATTTTCTTCAACATCGCCAATTGTCTTGGCTTAGGCAAACGACAAGAATGTATTTAAGAAACAGTCTTGGCGGACTGTCGTTGCCTTGTTTTATTTAAAGAATAGCAAATGTGGCAATATTGGCGGCATTTTGAAAGTATACAGAATATGGATTCAAATGCTCCATAGAGCTCGTCTTCATCGCTTGTTGTCATTATTGATATTATCTTACTCTTAATGTGTATATACATTACTTCATCCACTTCCTCAATTCTACATTCATATTCCTATTCACATTCATATATTACATCCCTTCAAATCTTGAATGGAGTTCGTTGGTGCCGTATTTCGTCGGACGACTTATGTTAGGATAGATCCTGCACGAGTGGTGTCGACATCAAACACATACGCTACGCATATTTCGGTCAATAATCAAGCAAATTAGCAATTTAAAATAGTGTTACTCACAAACTAAAAGATTCTATCCTAATCAAAAAGAATATAGTCAAAACACAAGCAGAATTGGGGAAGGAAATCATTTTAGAGATGGATAACGGGGAATGGTAGAAAAAAAGGGGCTTCATTGAACGTTAAGTAGTTAACTAAGTTCAGCCCTATCCGGATGACATAATCCGCACCCACATGGCGAAATAGCCGCCGAAGCACAACGCTTGTAGCAAGAAGATCTGATACTGGCCAAAGAGCACAATCCATTGCCGCGCAAATATTTGACTTCTTTGATTCGATGGCTGAAATTGGACAGGCGGAGAGCTTGATACCGAAATTCAAAGTAGAGAGGTTACTCAATCAAGGTTGACATTCCCTCGACTTCTAATGACGATACCAGCCGTTATCATTCCTTCTCCTCGACTGACCATCCTCCCATTCCCTCACAGATCAAAATGACCGCCGCATATCCATTCTCGGCTCCATCGATGACGCGCCCGGTATCCTAATTATTGAAAGAGCAGCTTTCGTTTCAGATTCTGACTCCCTAAGAGCATTCCATGCTGCCCTAGCAAATGTAGCAATCATTGGAGCCAACGATATATATCGCTGGTACCTCGCGTCAACTGGGCACAATCACGATTCCCCGCCAGACGTAAAGCTAAATCTCATTTGGCCTTGCACAGAACAGCACATCTTGAAATACTCAGCACAAAATGTACGCATAGTCACGGAGACGCCAGATGTTTATGCGAACTACGTTCGTGCATATATGCAGAGTAGGAGGGAAAACGGCAGGCTGAACTGGGTATATAATATTATAGAAGGACGCAAGGAGCAGGAGGATGTAATAATTCGAGTATCAGATCCGGAGGAAGGCTTTTTGCTTTTGCCTGATCTAAACTGGGACCGCAAGACAATAGGAACTCTCCGTCTTCTTTGTCTGGTGGAGCGGCGTAACATATGGAGCCTACGAGACCTGAAGAAAAAGCATATCCCGTGGCTGAAGCATATGAGAGAGAAAGTCCTAGATGGTGTTGTGAACGTTTATCCCCAACTGGATCGAGACCAGCTGAAGCTCTATCTCCATTGTACGTATTATGGATTAGGATGCCGTACGAAGCCAAGAGTTGTTTCCTTTGTCCCTCACACTAATTTTCCATTTTAGACCAACCAACCTACTACCACCTTCATATTCACGTTGTCAACGTAATGCTAGAAGGTGGGACTACTCAATCCACAGGGAAAGCTTTTGGTCTTGAGAACCTAATCTCTCAGTTAGAGACGATGAGTGGCGGACCTGATGCGGGAATGGCTGATGTTTCGATTTCATACTTCATCGGCGAGGAAACTGAGCTATGGAAAACAGTATTTGGACCCTTGAAACGAGGCGAGAAGCCAAAAGTGGCGAACTGAGAAATGATAAAGAAAACTACAGATCTGTAGGTTTGGTAGAGAGCTGGATAGCCATGATCGAGGTAGTATATACTAGTACTTATGGAAATTCTCAGCTGGACTGCATAAAAGAAAACCCGCAATTTTTAATCGCAGTATTCGCCAAACTAGCGTGCCGTATACTGGAAAAAACAAACCCTTTATTCATCATAAAAAGGCTGTTCCAAGCGTGGAGTACGAAATGTTGACTTTTGAATCCTGATCACCTGCGAATCTAAGCCCTAGGAGCCAACTAGCTGCCTAAAGTAGAATAGGCTGCCAGACATGACGATTGTTTCCCCGCATACCAAAGGCAACAATTCGCTGACGAACATCCGGCTTGAGAAATTCCCCATTTATATCGTGGGCAATCCCTTCTCGGCTTGGGAAATATAATTGAGCCAACACTGTTATTCTGTAAACCCCAGGATTTCACAATGGCAGGAAATCCAAACGCGCCGGCGACGGCTAAGGCCTTCGTTCCCCTTGGTAAGAACTTGAAATCGTCCCTCATTGGCATAAGAATAAAAATATACTAATACCCCAGTAGAAAACAATCCAGAAGTAATGTCGCACCTCATCCATCAACTAGGTGTTTCACCGGCTCTTGGCTTCACCGATATTTATAGCATCGATGACCCTGACATCATCGCCTTCGTACCCCGCCCTTCCCTCGCCATTCTTCTCGTTTTCCCCGTCACGAAGGCCTACGAAGCCGCGCGCATCGCAGAGGACACAGGTAGGCCTGTATATGAAGGATGCGGGCCCAATGAACCCGTAACTTGGTTCAAACAAACTATCCGCAATGCCTGCGGGCTAATCGGACTCCTTCATGCCATCAGTAACGGTGCTGTGAAAGCACATATCACACCGGGCTCAGATCTGGATCAATTACTGAGGGATGCAGAACCGTTGAAACCCGCTGAAAGAGCTGATTTACTATACGCAAGCAAGGCATTAGAGAGCGCACATGCTGAGGCAGCGAAAAAAGGGGATACCGCGGCTCCTGCTGCGGATGAGAAAATCGATTTGCATTTCGTATGCTTTGTGAAGGGAAGTGATGGGCATTTGTGGGAGCTGGATGGGCGGAGAACAGGTCCACTAGACCGTGGGCCTTTGGACAAGGAGGAGGATGTGTTGAGTGAAAAGGGCTTGCAGTTGGGCGTTCGCCAGCTGTTGAAGAAGGAGGCAGAGGCTGGGGGCGATGTAAGGTTTAGTTTGATTAGTCTGGGGCCGGTTTTTGATTGATTACTCTTTGGTCGGCACCGTGTGATGCGAGGAGTTTCTGCCTGATTCTGCATATATAAATACGGGCTTCGCTTATCGTTGATGCTGATAATATACACGGATGAGGGTGTGTTTAGCATGCTTGTATTTTATACCCCTGTGAGGCTTGACTAATGGATCCAATTAGGGGCCACCGCCTGTACGTATTTCTGCACTGAAGTGTAGAGCCGAAACCTTGGAACTGCTATCTTAAACGGTGGAATCACCTTAAACAGTTATATCTGCATCTGGGCCTTAAAACAAGAGGCGTCATTAACCTTCCAGAATTCGACAATAGAAAAGCCAACACAGATACATCTTCCGGAATCAACATGTCCCTAACATTCTGGTTGAAATTCGAGCCCAACTAGCGTCCTTTGGCATAAAGCAAGATGTTTCAACCGCACTGCCAATCCTTCCAGCATCGAAATTTGTCGACCAAGTGCAACCGCCCAGGTGTACTGTGTTGAGTTTTTTGGTTCTAAATATACATCACATGGCTCAGTTCAATAAACCATGCATGTAATTTCAATGGATTTTCTTCAGCCTGTAACACACGAACCCCTTTGGCCTGTTCCAAGAAATCGTATCAAAGGTATCTAACCGTCGATTGCTACGAGCTGAGTACTAATATACTTACTTGCCTGCTTGGTTTGTTATACAAAATACACATGCCAATGGCATTAAAAAGTCCATTCTAAGAGTTACTACTCACGGCCATAGGCCTTAGGGTGATCTAAAACCTCATTTAACGGAAATAGACGCCTTTCTGTGACATATATTGGAAGACAATTATCCATATGTATATTAACTCTTATATTCCTTTTTAATATTTAGACTGGAGCTAATAACTATGCGTTTTCATCACGCCACCATCTACTGATACTCATGGATGCTAAGGCGAATTCAATGCTCACGGATGACGGGGAACATACTTCTGATATCCGCTAAGCGTCGTTTTCCGTTCTCTCCCTTGCAGTCCACCAACCCGTCCAATTGAATCGTAAAACTTCGTCCCCACACGCCCACCATCCAGCAGTTAAATTGCGAGCAAATACCTCCAGGCCGGAGTATGTCCTAGAAGGATACTTTTCCTTCCCATTTGGTGTCCCATTACGAGCTTTGGTTGGCGATGGAAAGAATATATTTTCGATTAACTCTTTCAAATTTGGTTTCCGCGAGTGAATATCTGGTACCGCGACGATAACCCTCCGTTTGATTCCACAGAATTCACTGTTGCTTTCATCCCTGCTGTCTTCTTTTTTATCTTCGGGAGTGGGCTTTTCCCGCTGCGCCAAAATCAGTACTTCATATGGTCTTCTCCATAGCCCGTCCAGGGGCCAGGCAGGCTGACCGTTAACTGTCGTTTTAACCCAAATCCACTCTTCCAACGGGTATAGGCCTGCCGCTCCAAGGGCATTTAGCGTGGTGGAACGAGATTTTATTGAATTGGTAATCCAGATTGCGACAAGGGCTTGGTGTGGATGGAGATGGTTTTCCAGGACTCCCTCAATTATTGGTTGAAGAGGTCCGGCGTGTTCTTTGTAATATGAAGAGCGGCGAACTGAGCGGTTTGGCCATGGCGGGTCCATGAGAATAAAATTGAACTTCGTATCTGTGGACAGGGCACGAATGGGACTAGGATGAGACTCCGTTGGCGGGGTAAGACGGCAATTGATGAAGCTAGATTCTGGAGGAATGTTAATGGATATATATTCTGGAGCTGATCTGCCACCAGTAGTAGTGCATGGCTGCTGTTGCGATTTGATGTTTAGGACAGTCTGGAAGGCCGTTGGGTTTTGGACCATGAGGCCTTGAATTGCTGCTAAGCCTGGGACATGATTGATATCCTGCGAAAGTATGAGTGGAGGTTCATTGGGAGCAGAATAACAAGAGTCCTGAGAATGCAGATCATTTTCATCTATAAACGACGACTCGTTCTGAGTTACCCCAAAACTCTCTGTATCTAGCTCACATCTTTTGCGTTTTCGAGGACATCCGCTGGGCTCGGGTTGCGAAATACCTTCGTTTTCTTTGGGGAAGTCGCCATCATTTTGCTCTTCAACATCTTTACGCAAACACGAGTACCTAGGATAACACCAATCGGCGTGGTGGCGCTCCCGAATTTCTTGAAGAGCCTTACTGATAATTGGCGTAATCCTTTTTTGAAACTGTTGTTGGGAAGTTGGTATTTGAGCTAAGACACGATTGCGAGCCACCTCTGTTTTTGGCTCTGGTGGGTTTGGATATGGATGTTGTAGAGGTTCGCAAGAGAGCAGGGAAACCCCCCTATCTTTACCCCATTCGTCAGAGCCAGGCTGTTTGAGTTGCTGGGCGACGGCAATGGAAGTAGGTATATCGATCAGGATAACTGTTTTGGAGACATTTTGGTACAAAATCGCTGATCTGCAGTTCTGAGGCTCCGGCATGGCGTTGGATAGCAGCCACTGACTCTTAAATAGACGTCAAACCATCACAAGGTGTCAGGAGATACAAGCTTTGTGCCTCAGATAGTCGGTTGGAAGTTTTCGAGCCAGGAGATGGTTCCCCTCCCAATACCCCCAGGACGTCTGCCCATCAATATTCTGAATATTCCTGTGGACTGTGATCATAAGTCCCAGAGCTGAACTGTGGTAAATGCCTAAAAACCTTCCCAGTCTTGCAATGGATGACGTCCAATTAAGCGCGTCAAACGCCGCTGAGCCGCGCTCTCGGTGCCTGACCAGGATGATCTCACAGCTAGGATAGGCGCGATCTCGCTAGTGGTAATAAAAGAATGAAAATATTTTTGTAATTAGCGCTTGGCGCGCGGTTAAACCTACTTGGAAGATCGTTATCGACTAATTTCCGTACTTTGTATGTTCTTACTCCCCTAGCAGTAAAACAAGGAAATCATACACTTAAATGGGAGAGAGAATAATGAAAGATAAGATATCAATATATTTTGAAATTCTGATCGCGGTTCACGTGAACTGTGTCTCCCTCTCTTTCATATCTAGTACGTAAAAATTTAATTACTAGTACTTTAGGAGAAAAGTGAATGAGAACTACAGCATGTTGGACAAGAGGACGGACGAAGCTCATGTATTTCTATGCAAGGCCTTCATCTATATAGGCAGATATTTAGCCGGGATGCGATGACAGGCTGAGGAAAGCCGAGGTTTCAAGTAACCCTCTAAGCAAATGTGTCTCTCTTCCTTTTTGGCTTCACATATTTTCTTTCATTTGATTCCTTCGCTTGCTTCCACGATCCAAAATATCATAACTTCCAGGAGGACCAAGTAATCACGAACTCTATGAATCTTTACGGTGTACACCGTCCAGTAAAGCGCGGATAGAGACAGCATTCACGAACGGTGTAACGCGCACACATCCATGCTAGGAACCGTTCAAGTCCAATGCCGTAACCGCCATGTGGCGAGGTGCCATATCTGTTTGTGAAGGATAAGGAGTCAGTAAGAGGGGTCAAAATGCGGCACAGTCAACGATTGCATGACTTTTTGTAGCCAAATAGACATGATCCAATAAACTCTCCCTCTCCTTCTCGCTCTCAAGAAAGAAAAAGAAAGAAAAAAGAGAGAGAGGGAGAGAGATAAGAGAGAGAAAGATGGAGAGGGAGAGGGAATACCAGGTGTAGAAGGGTAGATGTAGGAGAACAAAAGCAGGATAAAGCAAATAGAGGCCAAAACTTACTTGCGTTGGTCAGTGTACCAGTAATACGGTGATGGGTCCATCCCCTCCCGTTTATAAGCCGACATCAACTCATCCCAGTCCTCCATCCTCATGCTACCACCCACGATCTCGCCAACACCCGGCATAAGCACATCCACACTCTCCGTGACGCAGGTATCCTCGGGGTCCTTTCTCATGTAAAAGGCCTTAATCTCCACAGGGAAATGGGTGAGGAAGATTGGCATGTTCATCATGTCTGTCATTTTCCGCTCCGCGGCTTCAGCAATATCGTCGCCAAATGTGTGTTGATTTCCTTCCTCGTTGAGGATGTCGTGTTCACGAAGCCACTGGATTGCTTCAGAGTATTTCATTCGCTTGAACGGGCGCGATGGTGGTGTAAACTCGGGGTTGAGCTGCTTTACAAATCGCGCAATCAATGGCTCCGAAAGAACGACCTCGATAACACGGCAGATCATATCTTCTAGGTGGTCGAGAAGGTCGGTGAAGCTGATGAAGTCGAGTTCAGCTTCTACATGGGTGTACTCGGATAAATGGCGTCGGGTGAGGGACTTCTCTGCACGGAAGGATGGGCAGATGCAGAATACATCGCCGAGGGATGGGAGACAGGTTTCGAGATACAGTTGCGAAGATTGGGTCAGATAGGCCTTTTCACCATAATAGTCGAATTCAAATAGGGTGCTGCCGCCCTCAACTTGAGTTTGCACCATCGACGGCGGCGTGACTTCTAAAATACCCTTTTCTTCGAACACTTTTCGGAAGGCTCTCAGAGTCGCAGCACGGACCTTCATGACAGAAGATGAAGTCTCGCCTCGAAGCACAAGATGCCTGTTGTCGTAGAGGGTGTGGGGATCGGAGTCAGGAGCAACACGGGTAGTAATAGCCTCCTTGTCACCGGCAGCACGACCAATGATAGTGAAGAAGTCCGCATGAAGTTCGCGATCATCATACGCATGGTTCTTCGGCGGTACTGCTCGCATTTCTCCATGGATTGCAATCGATGTTTCTAGCGTTAGAGTCATGGCGTCGTATGATTTGACTAGATCGCCCGTGAAAATGCATTGTAACAACCCATATCCATCTGACAGCGTCACGAACATCATATCCTTTTGCGATCTCAGACGATGAACTCGCCCTACTACGCGAACACGGGTGCCAGGGATATCATCGCCACCGCTCGGCCTCAGCTTGATTTTCGCGGGGTCTGTCTCGTTCAGCCTGATCTTGAGTGGCTTGGGCAGCGACTCATCTTCCTTGATGATGACCTTCTTAGCCTCCTCGAGAACTAATTTCCGCTTTTCTATCTCATCTTTCTCCCGAATGGCTAGCTCCTTCTCCTTTGCTGCTTTCTTCTTCCGTTGTTCGTATAGGTTGTTGGCCTTTTTCAGCGCGGATTTGGTGGCGGGCCTCCATTCCAATCGCACGGAAGGGTCTTCTCCTTCATTGACAGGACCCGTCACTGATTTCCGTGTCAGATATTGAATATCGGGTGTTGAAGGCGGCTGTTGGAGGAAAGCATATACTAGAGTCTTAAAAGGTGAGGATTCTGTTCCAGTTGCGGTTTGATCATCATTGCCAACATCTTCGTCAATATGTACGAGAATTGAAGTGGTGGCGGCCATGCCTCTATGGCGCCTCTGTGTATCAAGAGAAGTCTTAAGAGGAAAAGTAAATTGTTGCTATCTATCAGTTAAACTCAGGTTGGTTGGTGACCGTTCCTTATATTTTTTTTTATCTAAGGGTTTGAAGAGGCGGGGAGCACGCACGGGTCATGTGAATCATAAACCCTATCTAGTAGGCAACTGCCCCTCCAGAAGCGGAGAGAGAACGGTGAATAAGAGGAGATACAACATGAGTATGACACTATCTTCTAATTTTATTATAATGGTGTAAGATCGATGAGCCCAAATGCTAACTCTTAAAACTACATTTAAAGGTTGGCTCTAACAGGCGCAGCAAGGGAACACGGAAGTTGTAGGGGAGCCCGAGAATCAAACTTCAGCGTTAACCTCGAGCATTGGCAACGTCGTTAAATAAAATAAGCTAGTTCTACTTAGGGTGATACACAAGTTCTCAATTATACAATAGAGACGCCTAAATACGATGAGAGACCGGCGAAAGAAGTTCAGGAATCGAACTTCAGCTTAGAAGAACCTTATGAAGTAAATGATGACCCTTGAAGATTTTAGGAGAGCGTCATATCAGGCAGCTGTAGAGTAAATATTGTGGAAATAAGAGATCATGCAAAAAGAAGGAAGCAAAGAGCGAAAGGGAGGGTAACATACGTAAATCGGTGTTGCTCTGGACTTTAACAATACTTCGGGCATATCACCGTGTTTGCTGATGTATAGCTAAAATTAGGAAACATCTCCACTCTAACCCTGACAGTGTTATATCGAGAGGCCAGACACATAAACATGGTTCATCACAGAGTTTGCACTTTTTTCTCCAATTAACCATGCTTATTTGTAAGAATGAACGCGCATCTGCACGTCTGTTTCTTTCCCTGTACATTCTAAGGAGGCGGAAATAACATTGGTCACATGAGAAATATATAACCTGCATAGAACGGGCATTAGTTATAAGCGCATAATGACTTGGAGTCACGTTGTTTCGGACCATCAGATTTGGATCTGATGAGAATGAGATATTTCGTCCGAAAATGGGCATTGATGGATGGAGAATGGCGGTATTATGGATGTGTTAGAATCTAGCCATTTCTTCTTTCTCGGCTGAAATAAAACTCCAAGGAGTGGTATGACCATTTTTTTCCCCGGGAGACATATTACGAATTAAGAAAGGAATAGCCATTTCAACGATGGAGGATGCCCAGGGTAAATGCAACAGTTTAGAATAGGAATGGAAGGATTGGCTGATGACAGGGAGAGCCACTGTGAATGGAGAAAAGGCCAAGGGAACAAAATAACGGAACAGCTCTAAACTAAACGCGACTGGCGCAAAGTGTCATAGATGCCTGCCACGAGCTGAACAATAAGCAACGAGGTAACCTAGACGTGGGTTAGTGCTTGAGCCCCGGTTCTTGCCCGGCTCTTCTTCAACCTGGGCAAATAGAATGATAACGAACACCCCTCCGCTTCGATTATGCCGCATGGGTCATAGTTGACTCCGTATATCCCATAGCGACACTGGAGAACAAGTAGGCTAGTGCACATATAAGTGTATGGGTTCGTGGCAAGATCCTTAAGCCGTCTCACATTCAGAAGGCTCAAGGAGCCTGCCAAGGTACGAAGACATTGGGTTGGGCGGGTATTTGGAGCCTTCAAATCTGAATGCTTGCATTGCATCATGCGCCTATAGGTGAGAGAATAAACCCTAAAGCAGTTGGGAAGAGAGCACGGTGTTGTGGTCACCCTGCAACATTGTCCACTTACGTTGCGCCATCTGAGGACTTGTAGTCACTGTGCCGCAAAAGTAGGCATATCTGCGCCAGGATCTTGCAGAAAACGATTAATAACCCCAGATGGATGTGGCGAAATGGAGGCTCTGCATACTCATTAGAGAGAGTTCCCGGAATATTCCACTACAGCGACAGAAATCACCAATAGGCTAGGATTTTTGAAACATCATAAACATGGAAAGCCTGTTTAGACGAATTGCCTCGCAGTCAAAGCCCCAGGGCTGACCAATGCAGACAGGTTGAAAAAGCTAACAACAGGTATAAGGCATGCACGATATTTGATGTGAAAGAATGGCCAGCGTTTCGTCAAAAAGGATGGTCCACATTGGCTGACAGGCGCGTTGGTCTAATTTTTGAAAATTGGTTAATTCGGGGCCAGAATTCAATGCGTAACAGATAATTGTATGGTACCGTCCTGGCAAATCCACCTCGAGAGTAAGCTTCTCCTCGCATTCGAAAATCCGCATGTCTCTTCGGACTTGATTGGTAAGTTAATTCTTTATTAACATGGTTGTGTTGTCAGCTGGTCGCCCTTTTGAACGATTTGTGGCCAAACAGAGATCAGTTTCGCAAGATCTCCGAGGCGGACAGGATTGAACGTGCAGAAGGATAATCCTTCCATATGCAAATTGCCCGAACAACTGCGGCATCATGTTTTTGGATAGGGAATGGCCCCTGAAGACGAACCAGAAGCCGAAGCTAGTGTGTGCGTTGTGCCTTGCGCCCCGAGGCCTGCGTCACCGGTCTCTTATGCTCGGCGCGAGTGGATATTCTCAGCACATCTCCCGTGGCCTGGAAGATATATGAAGGACACGCCAGAAACAGAAAATACCGCGATTCAAGCGCTCAAATATCGTTGGAAGCATTCAGTAAACTCATACTTGTCAGACTCCAACTTACATTGGTTTACGGTACAGAACACATAAAAAGAAAGCATGGAAGACAATGACGGAACGAAGGGAATCGGAAGCAAATGAAGAGAGCCGCGAATAGAGATGCGGCACAGTGTGGACATGTTGGGCTTCCTGCATATTAAACCTATCCACTAGCATTCAGTGCACGGGGAAGTGACCAGCCTAGCAGAAATGACCAGCATCGGCAACGGTGCAGCCAGAGTCCAACCAATGGGCGCAAATTGAGGCACATCTGTTGGCTTTATCTTCCAAAGCATTGCAGGAAGCCCCCAAGGTATGTGCTTGTTAGTTTGATGTTCAGTTGACACATGGAGCCTCTGCAGAATACGAGTAAGGAAAGCCAACAAAATGGTGAAAGATACTAGTAATCAACCCTCAGCGCGGTTTTATCATAGAGTGAAAATAGTAGCTTACCAAACCAAAGAACATTCGTTTCGAATTATGCTTTCTTCCCGCGATGAAAAGTGTCTTGACTCAAAAATACTCGTGCTTGTTGAAGAGAAAGACTCCCTGAACAAGGTTTAGTGATTTTTTGAGCATAAAATACTTGGTCAGCGGGGGAAATTTGGGTTCGGGTAATCGCTTTTTGCGAAACGAAGTAAAAGGCAAAAGAACAAAGAAACATCAGCCAGTGTGGAAAACAGAAACCCGAAAAAAGGGTTAAATGAAGAACACAAACCAACATCTACCAATTGTCGCCCACAGAACAGTGTGGTCATGTGATTAATACGCGATGCGGGTTGAAACCGATTTTTGGGCAAAGACTAGCATTCGATAAAGCAGCCCGCGTCGAACGGTGCCCCGGCGTTGTTGGCGCTGCGATGAACCAAGTTGGCACATTTCGTTGCCTGTGACCTTCAGGTTTTGGATGCATGAATGGTGAGAACAATAGACAGATACTAGTAGGGGTACTCAATATAATTGCAGGACAACACCCGATGATGTTGGGTGACGTTTATGATGAGAGACTCCTTGCTTAAAATCCCTAGAAGACGTAATGACGCCTTTGTGAGACTGCTCTCGCTGAATATTTTCTCAATATCAACTAACCTCCTCCTAGTTACGCGTGAGAAATTCACCTATATAACACTCTGCAAGGGCATGAGCGTCCGAATGAACTCCGGTAGTAGTAGCGAAAATACTTCTATTAGAGCTGTGCTGGCAACTGAAAAGAATGGTGACAAGGTAGCGGCCGTTGACTGATTTCTAAATGCTCAACCGTTTTATTTCCATGGCCCCTACGGGAATTCTATTGTTCCCGAAAATCCCGAGTTTTCTTTTTGTTGTTGATCAACTTTTGAATCTCAAGGGATCCACGCTCAAATTCGCGGTTCATTGGACAACTCATGCGCTCCCATCCACCCCTGGCCCCGACATTCAGAGTGAAGAGTCATCCAAGTTGCGCGTCTATCTGTCCACATAAGGACAGACTGAAGCTCCACTCGAAACCCGGCAGTTTCGTCACAATTAGATGCTGTTATCGGCTAAAAATCCGACAGTCGGGGTGTGATGACCATTTTCTCCTTGATTTTCGAGCGAGTTTGTCTGAAAATTTGAGATTGGCAGATCATGCAATTAACTTTCGTTTTCAACTGGTGGGCCCCGCTTTATTATGGGGTTGTTTTGTCCTCGCAAGGGTTTTTTTTGTGGGAGTTGGGCGGATGCAAGAACCAAAAAAGGGATCCCTTCTCGTGTTTCTGCACTTTCGGAAGAGGCGAAACCCGAGGAGGCTCGGGGTTTTGGATCTTTCCGTGTCTGCGCTTGGAAAGCCCGATTGGTGATAAGCCAAAAAAAAAAAAAAAAAAATCCCCTCAAGCCCGAGACTATTTCGGTACGTTGCCAGCCATCAAAAGTCTTCAGCATGAATCGGCTGAATAATTACTCATGTCTGGGATTGACAAGGACTCTGCCTCAGCCGAGCCTAATTATAAGTTAAGTTAACTAACTCAACCTTTGACTTATTAATTACGATGCTAGTCAACAAATTAGTTCCCTGCGACCGAATCATGACGACGCCTTCTGGCCATGCCACGACGACACGCTCCGTAATAATGAGTTAGAGAACGTGAGGAAACAAATATTCGACGAATAAGACCTCTTGAATTACCAATTGCACCGAGTTAATGCTTTCGTATTTTGCTGACCTCTTCCCCAATGCGATTGTAGAAATTCCAGCTGGCTGAATTTTAGTTTCTCCCATTCTTGAGGCCCCTCAATCTTTTTTTAAAAATCATCTTGATTATTATCCCCTTCAAGCAAGTAGATCAAGAAAAACGGAGTTCTTCTGAGGCTCCTGACTTGTTTCTTTCTACCTAGAAGTATTTTCATCGAATATAAGAAAGTTCCGGAATAATGTGGAGGTTGATATCCTTGACTCGTTTTAAAAAAGATCAACCATACTTTGTAGTTGAGCTTGCATCTTGACTCTCTGATCGCTTCTTGACAACTTGGATTTTACTTTGCAGAAATGTCTAGGCAACTAACTGAACCAAATAGCTGAGCTGAGATGCTGCGCTCATCATCAGCTTTTGCCATCATTTTGGCACAAGCCACCCCCAATCTGGGAATTGATCGTTGCCGCAGAAAATAGGAAGCATCTCTTGGCATTTCTTACATCTTCTTGTTTCGCGGCGGGGCATGGCTCATGGGCTCGTTTGAAGAGTAATGAAACGCTCCGCGATCTCTTGTACCGCGATAGCTTTTAAAAAATAGATCTAAAATGAAACTACTGTGTCAGCGAATCAGCGTGTTAGGATCGCCTTCCAGAACGAGAAGATGAGACTCTTGACACCGCAGGGATAGACGCTTAAAAAACATGGGTATTTATAGCTTCAGGTACGATGCATCTGTGCTTGCAAATTCTTGATAATGCGTGATCCATGACAAACCGGCTGGTAGTAAGTTGAGTATCGTTTAAGGTCCATGCCATCCAATAAACAATCAAAACCATGCAATACCGAGGCTCCCGTTTATGACGCCTGAGGAGAAAAAATCCTGCGTAAAATAGTATCAAAAAAGTGTGCCAGCAGTGGCTTACTATCACACGGTCAATTGATCTCGTCCTTCTGCTTCCATCCCTGTTGTGCTCTAAAAGTTAGTTTCGGAGACTTTTTAGACACGTCCTTTTAACCGGCATTTTTTGCTTCACCCTGATTGCTCGAAAGTGAATCCATGGTCCCAAAAGTGGTTAAAAGAATCCTTTGAAACAAAGAAGGATGAGGAATGTGTCCTTCTATTCAAAGGCTATCGAAAAGCTTGAACGCTGAATCAATGGATCCGCTTCCCGGAATCGACAGTATTGTGAGATTTGTTGCAATTCTGACCAACAGGGGATTTCCTGCTGAGGGAAGGGGGGTTGGCTTCTAGAAGCATGGCCCTTGTTGGCACCAAGTATTGCTTGGCCTCCGCAAATTTAGGCCGCGATGCAGCTAAGAGGATACTATGATCCCGGATTCTTTAAGCCCACCCCCTCAAAAGAAAATAACACCTTTGGGAGGGATTTAGGTCATGTCCTGTATTGGGGCCCAAAACCGACAATAATGTCGCCTCCTGACTCGTCCAATGCTGTCGGAGTGAGGTGGACAACTTCCTGTGGCAATTCCAGAAGCACCTTGAAAGAAATATTAAAAGCTGTTACATCACCCATTAGCGAAAGGGGAAATATTATGCTTTTCACACCATGAAGTCTCAGGACGAAGGTTGCATCCACGGACCCGTGACAAAATATGAGTAATTGATTGCAGTAGCGTGTGAACCATCCCCAGTCCCACCATGCAAACGACCAAGCCTCTTGAACAAATGAGAGTGATATCAAGGCTCTGCTTCGCAAATTCCTTCTGTCGGGGCCAGGAACCATGTCTCCACAAGTTGTCTTTGGTCATTGTTGAGACCGATTCTTTCCTCCCTCCCTCCCTCCTTTCATCCACAGTGTAACCGCGGCCAGCATATCATCCATGAACCTTCCAGCTGCGCCGCGGAATACGCGAAAAGATATAATTCTTGCTCTCCATCAAAGTCAGGCTCCGAATCGAGTAAGCAGCAAGGGGCGGCATTAGGAGCTGCCAAGATTCCTAGTATTCATCTTTGTACCGTGCTTCATGAGGTAAGAGCAAGCGTGGAGTTTTGGATGATTAAATCGGCTTGAAAGCAGGAGGGATTCTCTCATTTTGTCCACAAGCCCTCGTTGAACATTTGGTTTATCACATCTTAGTACGGCCCCATGGCCAAGCGAATGTAATAAATAACCAATGATCAAGTTGCCAACACTCTTGTCGTTTGTTTCCCTACAAATAAGGCCTTTCCTTCCAATACCAAAGGACACCAGACGAAACGAACACTCTAAGCATATTGAAGACAGGGCGATCAATACAAGCTGCCGTCATCCTTAATCCATGATCGCTGCATTTTCCGTGCTTTTTCTTTTAGCCATGCAGGCAATGTCAAAAACTGTTCACGATAGCCCCTCAAGCGGGCCGCTCGAATCAAGCAACCAATTTCGAGATACCCTGGGACTTTGCAGGGGCTGTCTCATGATGGACCTCCAGGCTGCTATCACGTGATTGTATTACCCTCCAAGGAAATCGAGGATGTCTCTGCCGCCAGAAGCACCCCCAGGAGCGTCCACCATGTCAAAAGTTTGTAGCGGTGACACTCGGGGTCGCACTTCGCCGATTGAAAAAAAGGTCACCAATCGGCACTCCGTCAAAATCTGCGTGTTGGTTCATGGCGTGACGTTGCTTTCTTTTTTTGTGCATGCGTATTTGAAAATTTTCCGAACCGTAAGAATACGTTCACCCCCAGAGGCGGACTAAATTACAACCTCCAATTCTTCAGGGAACAACTCCCGAAGCCAGGGTTCTGCGGCTAGTCGCGCGGCAGATGCCTCTCACTACCAGCCTCGTCATCTTCCGGTACCTTGGAAGTCTGTGGCTTCGACTGGCTTGGCCCAATTTCGCTATCGAATTACGGCTTTCGGTCTAGCGTGCCTTGAGCCTAGCTTATTCCTGACACTTGCATCATAACTCAGGCCTCTGAATGGCTGCTGCGTCCCAGAGCAGCGGTTGAGGCTGGGAAGCCGCGCGACTGGGCACAGGGATCTCTGGCCAGTCACGCCAGCATCGTTGGTTTTTCCGGCTTCAATCAATTGCCTATGACGGAAAACCGTTTTGCTGCTGCGTCACCCATTCGTTGGTTGAATACGACATTCTTGATCGTCCTGGACGTTCCTTGTAACCCCCACATGACACGTTCGATGATGACCGCCGCGATTTTCCTCGCAACTAAGTCAATACGGTAACTAAGACCGAAAGGCTGCTGGTCAGGCTACCACTGACAGGCTGTGAGCTTTCAGGGGTATTGGCCTCCAAGCGCCCGATTCTTGAGAGTTTTCGACAGAGTTGGCCTATCGCCTTTCCAGTGCCGCATGCCAACGCGCTTATTCAATGAAGTTAGCACTCAGTCTGTCTGTGGCCCTTGTCGTTCAGAGGGAGGATCAGCAAGGATTGGCAGGGGATTATCACGAGAATCCGTCAGTTTATTGACGCCCTCCCTACCCTAAGTTCCCCTCTCACAGTCATTTGACTTCGATGCGCCAGATTTGGTTGCTGTTGCCGAACAGTTCGCAATTTTTTAGGGCCTAATATTGACAACAAAATGAAAGAAACTAAATAAAGAAAAAAAAACAAATAAAGATAATCTTGATCAATCATTGACGAGAGCTTTACTCCCTGGTGTCAATGAAAGAGATAGTCTTGCACCTGCCAAGCCCGACATTGGACAAAAAGTTCGCCGCTAGAGGCGAGACTGATAAATTGGTCACAAAACTCCGAGTTAGCCAACCCAGCTTTGAAGTATACCAAAAGCCAAATCACACCGTCTCGCGGCATCTCATAGGCTTGAGCCAGGGAGCAGTGTAGATTTCCCCAACATCTCACAGTTTCACACACGGGCATCTATTCTCTTTCCTTTAGCGGTGGATATTTCCCGAGGTCTCAAAATGTTACGAACCTTCGGGTTAGCTTCTTGTAAAGCGGGAGCGAGCAGGTACGGGCCATGTGTTGAAGCTGACGAGCCTGTCTTTGCCAGTGTGAAGTCGAATAATTTTGGATGTTTTACTTTTGGCTGGACAATAGACATATTGGGGATCATCAATGGGGACACACGACCTCAGATCCTTGCGTTGTTGGGCTTTGTATTGCCCTGTAGATGTGAGAGGACCCTGTCCCTTCAAAACCGTTAACTATATTCTTTGAATCCCAATGGTGATTTGCTTTGAATTTGGCTTTTGCCCTCTTGCTTTTCAATACTTGGTCCGCCGGGGGTGGTGTAGCACGATGCATTATGTATTACTTGCCGTGTCTTCCACCAACATTTTATTTAATCTTAAGATCTCAAAACTTTTCGCCCTGTCCCTTGGCATAGGCACAGATGGACCCCAGTAGTAGGCAGCGTAGGATGGGATAAGGTGATAGCAGAACGCCACAAAAGAACGGCGTTGTGACGTCCAGGACAAAGGAACTTGCAAACGAGAAAATAGGAGTCTCCCCGGTCCGGATTTTGATGCCAGGTCGCAAGCAGTATTTTAATACGGCGGCTTTCATTCGACCTTTGCGAGCATGGCATTACCCTATTGGCACAAGTTGATCTGTAAGCGGTGTATTTGTATTATTAATGAGTCCAGATCCCTCGTGCTATTTTTCCATTTCTCCCCTCCCTAGGCCTCTGCATCTACGGATATGATCCTATTAGTGTTCGCTCATCTTTTAGGCGGGCATTGAACAAAGCTTCCGCAGCAAATCTTTGTTCTCTTTTTCCTTTATGCGTGATCACCCTAGCAAGCTGCGGGAGAGCACACGATAGATAACTCACGGTTTTGGTCCTGCCCATTTCTATCCATGCAAAGCTTCCCACCATCGCCGCATTCCATTTATATATGCGGCAGCTTTTAATCGCCTTGCTTTTCCATCCATGTGTCCTGTCGGAGTAAAGCCGTTATAGTAAGGCGTTCCTTCTCATTCTATAGGCCGATATATAAAGCAATTAAGCAACCGTCCCCTATAGACTTTCTAAGCTGCTTTGTCTGATCTGCGGTCATTTTGCACCAAGACACTTCCCTGGTCTACGTGTTCAAAGTGACGTCTTGTGAGCAACGATTTCCCTCTGCTTTCGCCACAATTTTCGTGCAGGATGATAACCTCGCGAATTTGTAAATAGCTCGCCAAACCACTGATGAATAATGGGGCCTTCGCCTCCACTAGACACAGGGAAGACAACATGGCCCATCCCACAGTCTGAATGGCTTTGAAACGGTCACCGTCAGTTTTATGAATAGTTGCGGATACCTCAGACTCGTTCGGCTCATTCCACATAAATGTAATATATTATTAGCACATTACCCTTGCCCTTCGCAACTTGTGAACAAATCATGAAACTTCGCCTGAGGGAAGGAAGAAGTGGGTTGGTTTCCCCCACCGTTTCTGTGAAGGAACACCAACAGATGACTTGACCCCGTCAGTTAGCGGCCCCCGCCGTCCAAACTAAATGGATCCATCCGTCATCCTCCATTTCCAGAATTGGCTCCACATGAAATCAGCATGCAAGGCTATATTTTGGAAAACGGCATGTGTTGCAGCTTGAACCCTCAATTCCCGAAAAATAAAGGAGCAGGATGGGGACATTGCCCCCTAAAGCGAAGATCAGTCTCATCAGTTTACTGCGTAGTGCTCTTGGGTTTACTATATTTATCTCACCCGGATAGTTGGAAGCTGGACTTACAGCAAAGATGCGCGTTATAATTATGTTCTTTCCGTACATGTGCGTGTCAATCAATTGACATCAACACTCGAATTCCGCTCTCAGAAAGTAAATCGATGCCAAGTTGATTGTCAGGCAGAGCTTGGTTACAGTTAGGTCGAAAGAAAAAGCAAATTCTCTGGATGCTTGTCCCACCTGAATCGTTTTAAAGTTCGTTGTGGCGCTTGGTTCCTGTTGATTCTTGAAGACTGAATAATAGTCAAAGAGGAAAATACAACTCCGGATATGTGTGGTTTAAATGATATAGTTAACCATATTCGGAATTACAGCATCTTTGCTGCCAACAAATTGGGGATTAGGATATTCGCCAACTCAGTGTATCTTTGTGTACAGTACTTCTGTATGTTCATGCACATGCTGCCAGGTGACTGACCACTGCATCATGAATACACGCTGCTCGTTTGCTCGTTCGCTACTTTCCTGCGGATAATGGTGTGTTGGTTTCTGGTCATCGGGACGGGCCTCAATTAAAATTTCTTTATTCCTTTGCCATTTCGCTGAAGTACTTCCTGCGTACTGTCCGTCCGAACTTGAAGCCAGCAAAAGTCACCAAAGTAACCATATCTCGTGTTCGGAACACGGAAATGTTCACGCCATACTCTCCCATCATGAAACGGACCCTGAACATAATCCTTCCAGACGAGTGTAAAAAACCGAACATTAAAATAGCTGGCTGACCGCGCCTCGGCCACTTGGAGCGCCGAAGTGACTGCATCATACGGCAAACTCCGTATGTTATTTTAACAGACAGGATTTTGGCGTCTAACTGGGGCCGAATACCCCATATTTCCACTGCTTTGAATGGCTCACAGGCTGTGCAGCGTTGCATCATTGGTACTTCAACCCTGCGAGCAGCCCACTTGTCAGACTAAGTCGAAGACCGCGCCTGTACGTATGGATGTAATTTAAAATTAAATCAATCATAATTTTACCAACCTTGTTTTCTGTCCATTGTCCCACTTTTCAATCAATGGCCATGGGGGTTAGAACCCCTTTTTGCAAGGAACCGATGGAGCCTCAAGGAGTCAAGGGCCTTTTTTTTTTTTTTTTTTTTTTTTTTTTTTGCATTCGTCCACCCCTGTAATCACCAACTTCGCTGACGCTGCGCCGCGCCTGATTCATTGATCGATCTTCTGGGTCTTTTCCCGGATACTTCACGTTCCAGCCAAAGCCGCCGTTCGTCGCCTTCGCCTTCGTCCATTTCTCGTCCCCGATGACACCAATAGTAATACCTTCCGGTACACGGGTTTCTGCAGAATCACGTCCAGTTACTACTGCCGAATCTAAAATTATGGGGACAGTGGGAAGCTGGGCCTGATTTCAAAATAACTCAGAAAGTTCAGAAAGCGTAGCCCTCGGTTGAGGCTGAAGCTGTTGAATACCTTTGCTGTGCCAACGACATGTGCGGTATGCTAGCAGTTCAAGAAGCAGAGGCAAGGAAAGGGGATTGCATCATCTCTCCGCTAGCGGCTCTCCTGTCAGCCTGCGATCGTTGCAGGAACCTGCAGGCCTGGGGAGGGGCCGTGATAGGGATGTATGGCGGGAAAGGGGGGGGGGGGTGTGGGCACTGGGATGGGGTGGGGAATGAAAAAAAAAAAAGTAAATTCGCGATAAGTATTATCCCATACAATATAAAATACCTGCATGATTATCCGCTCGTTAACTAAACAATATGCGAATATTACAGTGGCATATGTATCCAGCAAAGGTGATGATTACCGTCGCATCGGAACCCCAATTCCTGGACTATTCTTGCACTTCCTACTAGCTCACGATTTACCCAGTCAACAGCCTGGTTACAAGTTATCTATCCCATTTAGGGTTTATGAAAAGCAGAAATGAAGCCCGGACTGGACTCCATGCATGAAAATTACAGATTTTAAACATGGAAAGAAGCGCAAGCGGGGACGAATGATGATAATAAAACGGTGTGCCGCGCCCCTCCCCCCCTCGAGTCCCTCCTGCTCTTCGCCCTGTGGACGAAAACGAGGCGTCTAACATCTTACTCTCTTTTCTTTTTCTAATTATTTTAGCCTGCATAAAGCCTTTCTACTTTAAATTCCAGAGCAGACTATAAATATAATCGAATCCCGCTTTGTTGCTAAAACCGACTCGTCTTTTATCCTGATACGATAGTATAGATCGGACCCTCTATTTGCAACCCGTCACTGGTTAAACAACAAGAATACTGCACAAGCAAAGTTCCGAGAACCTGCGCGATATATATGAATAGGATATCTATCCAGGCTTCTTGAACAAACTATAAAAAAATTGGTCTCTTTCTTCCAACTCCTTGATCTTGCCATGCTTTCTTGAGCTTGCTCGGATAGCTATTCGTACGGCAACATATCTCGTATATCGGAACTCCCCACTGGACTCATTAGCTCTTTTGATTTATTCCTCACCTCTTGCGTTGCTCCAATTCCAGTCCGTGAACTTCGACTCCGAGCATTGCTTGCCAGGTGCAAGGCTCATTCCTTTATTCTAGCCTGGTCCGTGAGCGATCTCTTTTTTTGATCGGGCATCACATCAGTTTATTGCCTAAACCCTACCAAAAAAGGCACACACACGTCATCTGATTCCTCGAAATCTGCATTTAAGAAGAAAACCACCAGCGTTCGAAGTGCTCTATCTCCGTGGGACGCCAATACTATTCAGAAAACTCTTTCTATTCTGCACACAACGACTAACGACCAACGAACTTCGGAACAAAAGCTTTCTCCAGACGGCGAGGAGAGCACAACAATGGAGTACAGGCAGCGAGGATCCCTATACCTTCCTCAATCAACAATCGATTCTCAATCCTCACGAATATCCATCGGTGCTCTGCTAAATCCATCCCGGCAAACCTCCGACTCCTCTTCCCTCCCTCCAACATCTCCCCGCCCGCACGATTCTTACCACTACTACCATCGACAACAACACCAAAACCAAAACCAACACTACCCAGAGTCTTATGGACAATCGCATTACACCTCAACCCAAAATCCCACTAGTAGCCACCCATCCATAGAAAGTCAAGCGGGAGTATATTCAGATTCCCATCAGGCCCCGCACTCCGTTTCCGCGAATTCTTCTCCGGGACTCTACCCGAGAGAGCGCTTTCCATCCGTTTCAAGCGGCTCGTCCGCAATTGTCGAAAGGCGGCGTGCGCCGCGACCGAAATATGACGAAGAAGAAATGTACTTCATCTGGTACCATCGTGTCGATCTACACCAGGAGTGGAAGGAAGTGCGTGAAAGCTTTAACGCCCAGTTCCCTAATCGCCAACGGAGGGGGTTCCAGGGTATCCAGTGTAAATACTACAGATTCATCAAGGAAAAGAACTGCCCGACACTACGAGAGCAACGCCGCAGACGGAGCGGCGGCAACACCGGCGAAAACGGCAGTGAAAACATCAGCAGTGGGAGTGACGCGAATTCAAGAAACGATTTCCATGAGGATTTACCGCAATATGGGGTTATTAAGTGGACGGAAGTCAGGTTTCCGTGGATGAAGGAATGGCATACTACGCAGTCATGAAGCTTATTTATTTTATTTTAGCATTTCCCTTTTCTTTGTTTCTATTTTCTAAGATTATAGGCTGTCTACGCTTTCTGGCAATCACATATATATCCTGGACACTTTGCTTCCAGTTATGACATCGAGTTTTATATTTTATTGCTGCACGACTTTGTTTAACTGGCTGTTTTGAAGCCCTTCGTCTTCCCCTCCCCCCCCTTTTTTTCATTTTATGTCTGAACAACTAACATTATTGCCATTACCGGCATTACGACTCTCTCGACTTTAAACGGATATGCCTTTTTGTTTGGGTTTTCTCTACTTACTGGGGTGGGAATGACTCGGGACCGGTACCAGGATGCAATCTATTCAGGTGAATCGTAACTTCCGCAGCAAGCGAGCCCAGGTAGTTGGAGCAACTTTAGACCACATATTCATATAAATCATGAGTGGTGTCGGCAGTGGGGTATGTCTATCGGTTTTGTGCTTCCTGTTTATCTCTACGACTTCTCCCTTTCGTTTCACTCTATGCTGTCTTATATATGATGATTTCTACGCTTTTATTACTATGTTTAATTTTCTATTCTTTTCTTTTAAACTTCTCTTTTAGTTCTTTTTGTCTTCATGTGTATAATTTACCATCCCTTCACTTTCTACATACAGTTATACGTTTACCTACCATTTATTTATTTACTTTTGCTTTTTCTCCTCCACTTGATGTATACCCCCAAGCGGATGTTCCCATCCGTCTTTCACTGCTGGAAAACATCTTCCATCGGCTCCATGGGCTGTTTCCACAAATGGCCCGCTAATCTTAACCCAGCCTTTGGCAGCTTGACCCACTTCTCGTTTAACCCCCGTTTTCCACCGCCTAGAACAGTTGACGGACCCCTCAGGCCGCCCACTTTTGCTCTCCATCGGCTATTTCTGTCTCGGAGAACTGACAGGGCCTGAAGATTCCTGTTTCGGCGCTCGCGGCTACCCCGGATCGCAATTTGGCCCCCAGCCCCTGGTTAATCGAGAAGTCTTGATATGATCGTGTTTTTATTTGGAGACCGGGAAGCAGGAGAAATCAATGGATATCCCCCAGTTTTTCCTCTCACAGACCCAGATGCTCTTACTTTCCGAATCCTTTTGAGAGGTCATGGGTCTCCAGTATTTGTTCAATCTACGTCCCCTATTACCCCGATACATCTAAAAGTGCATCATATGGCCTGTGTCACATTAAATATAGAATACATGAATATATATATATAACTGTATCCATAGGATAGCATGCTTCTCTGTGTGATGGCAGCTCACACATCCTCAGGTGGTGTCCGAGCCAAACCCATTCCCCTTCCCGTTTCCCCAGGTGCCGGATATATCCCCTGTATACTCCGCTTGTTTTTGAATACCAGAACAACTTAGTAGGATACTGTGATAGTTTCTCTGTTTTATTCGGGATTGTTTATGAAACCATTGCCGCTTCCACTCACCACCATTCCTTTGATGCGGTATGCATCAGCCCCCTCTAAGTCAAAATTCCACCTATATATAGTAACGATCTGGCATTTGGGAATCCTATCTGCTAGGTTGTAGCTGAATGGCCAAAAACCAGTTGATGAATACTATGCAAGTACTAGTACGTGGAAGTACATAACCACAACCCAATTTGGTCGGCTCGAATGATCCAACCCTTGGATTTAACCCCCTGGATCGTCTTTTCTTCTTACCACCGGATTTGACGCATTGCAGGCGGCGCTCAAGTCACACTCACCAAGAAACAAACCCCATTTGGCCAGAATGGGCTCGAGCCTTAAGTACTTCAAAAGTTATCTGAGCATAAGTCCAATATGGTGCAACGACCGTCTTCTGATACCGGCCCATGATGGGGTGGAAATGAGCCTCTGAAATTCCGCCAGGATCTCGCTCTCTCTTTGTTATTTTTTATTACTCCATTACGGGAAAAAAAAAAAAAAAAAAAAAAAAAAAAAACAACTATTTCGCGCGTGTACGAACTTCCTTTGCAAATACCACCCTCCTTCGGTAGGATTTGTCGGCGAAGGATGTAGCTCCCAGCACGTTTCACAGAATACCTAAATAAAGCGCTTGATATCACCATCCCAAGGATACACTCAAGTGGAAGCCGCCAGGGCTGTCATTAGCGTTCGGATTTTGGGGAAAATTTGCACGTTTAGCGCCGCCCGCCTGAAACAGCGCAGGAACCCATATGCTGTCAAAACCGATATCAAATCTTCCCGAATAAAAAATAAAAAGCTCGGCTTTAACGCCCAGTTGCGTCAGCTATTAGCTGCCGCATCAGTAAGTAAAAATAGAAATGGAGAAACATAACATGGTGGAGAATATAGAATGGAGAAGGGAGAATCCCCCGCAAATTATTTTCCCCTGAAAGATCGAAACTTAGAAACAAACAAATATCAAGTAGCTCTTGAGAAACATCATGAAAAGTAAGTTTTCTCCGCCGTTATCTCCATCCCGCTGACAAAAGAGTGAGGACGGGTGCCTTTGAGAAACATGGAATAAGCTGGCTGGATAGCTATTCTTTAGAAGCGCAATAGGGATTGTGGACTCCACGTACATGTACTGTACACATACTACCAGATCATTCCAAAGGGGAGGGATTTAACTGAACAAGGCTCACTCCTGCACGGACTCCAACAGAGCAATGGGGGTGTTGTGCATCCAGTGTGGGACCATATCAAGGGTAGTCAACATGCATGGCTGCCAGCTAGGCATGCATCTGTAATCTGTGAATGTATTTTCTAAACATTCTGCTTCTTCTTCTGTTTTATTCTCTTTCCATCCTCCTATTATTGCATGGTATTGAACAGTTTTCACACGCTGATTAGTTTCAGTCATCAGTAATCACCTGTGTAGTTTATGAAACTAGAAACATGAGGATTATTAGTATTATTTTTCTCTTTTCGCGGCGCGGATGCCTGCTTTCAGCTGCTCGATAATAGCTCTCTAATGAAGTATGCAAGTAAGACGCATTTTGTTTTCATTTCATCGCTTTTTTAAAAAAAAAAAAACAAAAAACAAAAAAGAATACGGTGCTGAGAATCCTTTAGAGTACTCGTACTAGATAGTATTTAGAGCTTTTCTGCGTATTGTTAGATGTGTTGTAACACGCCAGTTTCTCCCATCTTCGGAATTTTTTATTTTATTTTTTTTTCCGTCGAATCTTGAGTTGACCCATGCTTCGCGTAGGGCGTTGTTGCGTATGGAGCTAGGATATAACGATAACGATTTAGAGTGTGTAGCGCGGACGTCATATGTGTTGTTGTTGCTATTTAAAGAAACCCCCATTCGATCAAGCCGCGATGCAAGCGTAGTAAGCTCCGACGAGATCTAGTTAAGTTCGTTATTATTCGCGGGCATGTTTTGATATCAGACGCCAACAAATAGTTCTATATATATATATATGCAGAAACGAAATAATTGTTCTAGAAACAACAGCTGGCTAGTTCGCCCCGCCAGCAGCGACGAAAACTATCAGAGGGGGTTTTTTTTTGGTCATTGCTTTGGGAAATTCTTCAGTTTTGTTTTATTTTTCAGTTTGCTTGTCTGTGCTGGGGCTGACAAGTTGATACAGATACCCTAGCGGTTTGAAAAGAGGGAGAGAGGTCTTAATAACTACTCAAGTGCCTCAAAACGCTTCTTGATGCTGTACGGAATGCACAAACATAAACCCACTGAGCAGAGTTAAAATATATATATATATATATGTATATATATATAAAATTTGCCATCACGTGAATTCAGGGGAGTGGTAATCTATGGATGTTGGGGCTGTACACAGTAAAGCCGGACACAAAATATCCGCCCCGACAATAGCCATTCCCGGAGCGTTAAGTAACTCGTATCGCCGCGTCTACCAGAATTTCCCGAAGTCAATATTTAAAAATTCCCACAATGATAACAAAGTATGATATGCCCTCCTTATACTATAGCCTCCCCCATGCCTTCCTTCTTCCCTGGGGGACATAGCACTAAGCCTGCACGCCCGGAATCCTAGACATGTAAGCATACGAAATACGTCTGCAATTTTGATATAAGTAGCAATGACTATGCTTTGAAGTGATGTGAAGCCAGCCGCGGAGAGACTTGGAGACTTGGCTGGGGCAAGACCAGATTACCAAAGAAACCGCGCAATCCTTCTAAAATATTTCTAGTAATCGTCATCAGAGTAAGCGCCATTGGAAGCACCACATCCATACTCATATTTGTCATAGTCTGCATCAAACTCCTCGTCATCGGACGCATTGCGGCGATAATTCCTGTACGCGGTATTGGTGTTATCGAATTGATCGTCGAATTCAAGTTCCTCGTCAGGGTATTCATTTGCCGGATTATCCTCAGCTATAGTACCCGAGAATAGGCGTTAGTTAAGGAGAAATAGCTGAAAATATACTCCCCAACAGACACGCAGGGAAATAGTGAGACAGAAATTCAAATGAAAATAACGAGGTATTTGGAACATCGAAAATCTTTCTTCTAGCGAGTGACAAAGGGGCGAAAGGAAAGCGGAAAAAGCCTCCCCCTCAAAAAGAAAAATGAAATGAAATGAAACGAAATGAATAATAACGTACCATTAGAATCTTCATCTTCCGAATCCCACCCTTTCCCTTCCTCGTCCGATTCTGCAAAGGATTCCCAGAAATGAAGATCTTCCTCCGTAATTACTACTACTCCAATGTCTCTCGGCGGGCCTCCGTTTTCACTAACCCACTCGCCGTTAAGAAGGTGGGCAGTGTGTGGACCAGCAGTAATTTCCTCAATGGGGCGCCTGATAAACTCATCGTAAACGTAGCTGTCATCACTGTCATCATCACTATCATGGTCGCTAGCTGTTTCAAATGTCGCAATCTGTTTTTTCGCTGGTGGGATAAAGCTTTGGCGATTGACATCTACCTCATCGTGTTGGTTTGGTTGCCCAAGCCTTGAAGAATCGGCAGATAGTCTACCATCTTTGGCATTTGCTGTGTCACCATCGTCACCTGCTCCGTCAAAGCGCGTGCCTGATGTCCCAGGTGAATCACCGGTCAACTTCGGAACTCGTGGGGGGTATCTAAGAACCGGTTTGTTCGGGGAAATTCCAACGAACCGGCCTGGTTTTCTTGGTGGAGTTTGTGGAGCAGGCTTCGGAGAAACTTCAGGCATTTCGGTGGCATTAGTTAATTCGCGGGCAAGCTCTGCCAGCTCCGTTGCAAGTTGATCAGAATCATGGTCCCATAAGCTTGGATCTTCATGTATGGACTGAGCACTTTTCGTATTCTGGGCTTTATCTCGAGCTTGTTGCGCTCGATCGAGATATCGGGATGCTTTCGATTCCTCCCTCCATCGCTTTTCAGCATCGTTGACAACAGGACGTTTTCTTATATTAACAAAAATCGTTGACTTTTCGGACGCGACAGTTGGCTTTGTGACGTTCTTAGGAGCTGTAAGTTGTGTCTCCTGATGGTCGCCACTGACTTTCACTTCCTCTATCTTGCTTGCTAGGTCATCCAATACAATCGATGCCCTCGCATCATCTACTTGATGAGATCTTTTTTCAATGACTACAGCCCTGCTCTTTACCCGATCGCCTCTATTCTTAAGTACGCCTCCCGAGACCTTGTGCAGAAGCTTTTGGGAGGGGCTCGCAAAATCTCCACTTGGAGCGGTTATATGAAACCGACGTAGAGCGGAGGAAGGCGAACTTATGACCGAAGAGGACCCAGAGCGATTTCTCACCGGAGAAACAAACGGTTTTGTAGCAGGTGAGGCTCGCAAGACTGATGACGCCGGTGATAATGGAGGCAAAAGTTTTTTGCCCAAAGAACCTTCCTTCTTGGACATAATTTGCCTGGTTTTGAGCTCCGATCCTGGAGCCGTAGCTCGTACAGCCGGCACCCCATGACTGATATTAGACGTACTTGCTGACCTGGGGCCTTTGATATTCTCCCTTGGAGAAGCTCCCTGCATTGTGCCCAAGTCAGTCTTGGGACTAACCCCTTTATCTGGCCTTCGCACAACACGCTGAAAGCAGAAGTCCGTGAACCGCCGTTTGGGTTGATGAGTCTGAGACTGAATATCTGTTGACCAGTGAGTTAGAGGGGGGAGGGGGATTCTCTAAAGATAGAAACCAACGGGCAAACATTGAATTGTAAGGGGGGAAAAATGAAGCGAGAGCACGAGTCAGCATCTCAAGACGCTGGTTCGAAACTCGAATGCCTCTGAAACCACAAAACATGAATCCCAGAATTTAGGACACAGAGATGGCCAAAGAGGCTAGTAGAATTGTTGTACCCAGGAATTCCCACCGGCAACTCAATGTGTTGCAAGGCACACATTGAAATTAGATTCAAAAAACAAAAGAGTATCAAAAATATGAAATCACATACACAGAGTCTCAACAGGTTCCTCCTCTCTCCTCCTTTTGATTCGAATATGCTCGGGAAGCAACGACATGATTTTCCTCTTTTCGCTTCCTTATCTTTGACGTGTTGAGAAAGAGATTGTTCCTCCCTCCGACTGCCCCGTCTCAATATGACGTGCCTTCCACCTTCAATACCCCCAGACGATAGCTATTAAATGACTTGGACAGATACCGTAACGGCCTCCTAGTAGTGGTAGAGGTTAAAAACAAAGGTTTCCCACGGAAGCGAACTCTTCGGGAGGCTCCCAAGAAAAAGCTAATGGCCAACTGAAAGGAATTAAATGCTGCAATGGGTTCCATGCATGAGATACGCAGTAACGCGGGTGCGCAGTACGTGGGCGTGGGTGTTTGGTAGATAGTAGCCAAGCCAATTCACTTCTCAACATCCATTCCAGAATTGAAACATGTGCAGGACAAAAACACTAAATAGCACACTCTATATCGAGACGTTGTGTGTTTCTATCGTGAAAAAAAGATATGAAGAAGATGGAGGAGTTTCAACTTCGTTGAAATATAAGCTCCGTTGAGTCTTGTTGATGTTGTTTGATGTTGATCCTTCCTAGAAGCAAAATGGAGATGGACGAATCTGATATATCACGTGGTAGAAACCTTTCAACCTCGGCCTCGCCTTATTGAAAGCGAGAAGGCGGGTGAGCGTACAACAAAGGCCAGGATTGTTTAATTATTTTTGTATTTTTGTATTTATTTTATTTACAATTAACTACGTTGTATTTTGCTATCAGTAATTATGTATATGAATATTATAACAGTGAGGGGAAAATAAAGGAGAAGGTGGATATCAAGGGTAAACGAGGAGAATAAATATTTATTTGCCCCTTGCAGGCCATTCATTCCATCCATCGAACCTCCCTTGAGCAGTGTGTGATGAATGAAAAAAATCTTAGTCGATTACCGTTTCATTTTCTCCCTAATTCAGAATCTATCCTTCGGTAGTAACCCCGGCCGCCTCCCACACATTAACCTCCGAAGGGCAAAATAAAAGAGCAGAACCACTCCAATTACAGTGGGTGATGATGGTGGTGGTGGTGATGATGATGATGACGATGACAATGCGGATGCAGCAGCAGAAAGACAGGAAGAAAAAAGGGAAAATAATAACGAACAAAAAGTATTAAATAAAATTCTCGAATATGGCATCGTAAAATGGAAAAATGGTCAAGGAAGCAAAAGAAAAGAAAGAAGAAAGTAAAAACATAGGATAAAGTGCAATAAGCAGGTTAAGAAAAAAGGGGTATGCAAAATGAAAGTTTTAATGAAATAAAAAAATGAAATAATAAAATAGCCAAATAATCCAAGATGGGGCCGTCTCGTATCTCACCTCGCTTGTCTTTAGCTTATTGCATCACAGCGAATTGAAAAAAAAAAAAAATGCTGGTGAATCGATTCGAAGTCAGGAAAGTGGCGAGTCGAGATAAGCATTAAGAGGAGATATATTAGATTAAAAACGGATGATGACAACGTTGGCACTCGGGGGCATCACGAAAAGATGATAGGCAATATTCGAAGAATGAGATCAAAATTTAAACAACATAATTATAAACCAATACAAGAATGGGAAGATTAAAAGAACAAGAAAGAGAGTTAAGGAAATAAAAATGAGATAAAAATTAAGCCTTAGATAATTAAAAACCAAAAAAGGGAATACAAGAAAGGAGAACGAAAGCGCATGGAAGCGAAACAATTCCAGGTCGACTCGGATTCTGAAACAGTTCATTTCGCTCCGATCTCTTCTTCAGCCCAGCCAGGGAGAGATCCTTCGTTGGAAATGGACAACCCAAATCCGTTGTGGTTCAACCCACCTAGCCCGCCACCGAAACCTGAAAAACTTCCCTGGGTTTGGTGATGAGACATTCCACTCCGGTGTTGGTGCGGTTGGTTTGAGCCCTGACCGAAAGCCTCTTGCGAAAAGGACGGGAGGCTGACAGCGCGGGAGTGTTGCGATCGTGGGACACTCAGGGAATTGCCGCTAGTGACGCCGTGTGTCGAATTTGGTGTACCAGCAGAAACATTCAAAAATCCGTGAGTGGATCCTTTGGACTGATGCATCGAGTTTCCATTTGGCAGGTCATTCGATCCTGCTCCGTTATAGAGGGTGGCTTGTTGATGGGCTAGTGCCTGTTGCTGCTGCTGCTGGAGGGTTGCCAGAGTAATAGGGTCATTCATGCGATTTTCTTGTTCCTGCGCCTGTTGCTGAGAGATTTGGTTCAGATAGAGCGTCAGGGGATTGTTGCTTCCAGCATTTAGGATGGCAGATGGAGTTGCCGCGAGTGGGATTTGCCGACCGTGCCCATTTTGCGAATGTGAACCTGTGGAGCCTGGTGCTGGAGATAACGCTGGCCTTGTTGGACTGGATTGAGATCCGTTTTGTTGCAGGTTCCCGTTCAAAGTAGGAGAGGACTGATTACCATCTCGGTTCTGGCCATTGCTGTTGATCTGACGGGGAGGGTTCCCGCAGCGATCCTTTCCAAAATTGATTTTGAACCGCTTGTATTCCTCTCGGCTGCGCATTGCCTCAATTGCCTTGATGGCATTCGCAATGTTGGTGAAGTTGACAAACGCACAGCTCTTCTCACGCAAAGCGTTGACCAATTCGATTTCACCATAGGAAGAGAAATCTTGGCGTAGGCGTTCTTCGGTCCAGGTTTCATCCAGGTTACCGATGTACACATTCCGGGATGCCCCACCACTTACTGCCAATGCAATGGCAGGAGGCAGGGCGCCGGAATGTTTGCCCCAACCAATTTTAAGCCGCCTGTTATGGATCATCAAACCCTGCAAGTTGCTAAGAGCATAAAACGAGGCAGCAGATGTGGGGTCAATAAAGGTGACGAAACAAATATGTTTGTCGGGAATGTAGCGGATGTGGTGCAACAGGCCGCCCCGTACGACGTTGCAAATCTCCTCAATGGTTGTTTCAGGGTGAATATTTCCTAAGTAAACGGTCCTATTTCCTAGGTTGTTTACACCACCGGCGCTAGTGGCAACTGCGGCTGCTGCAACAGATTGCTGGGCCAACGCATTCGAGATCAGATCACGATCAGCCGAATTGAGGATATGAGCATAACCTGGAGCGATCCCTAGATACTGGGCGGCATTTTGCTGCTGGGTCTTGGAAACATAGGCGCAGCGATCCTTCCCATAGTACACGCGTTTTGGTGCTTGCCACTTGGTCTCTTGGGGTAGTTGGGTAACAGCTTTAATTGCATTGCTGATGGACAAGAAATGCACGAATCCAATCGACTTCTCCTTGACGATCTTTATCGTATCAATTGGGCCAAATTTTCCCAGATCTTCACGTAACTCCTCCTCAGTAACATCTTCCGCGAGATTCCCTAGGTAAACGTTTCTCGAGGCTCCGGATTGTTGGACCGCCAATGCCACGGAGGTTGGAACCTGGGAAGGCTTACCCCAGCCGATTTTGATATCATTTCCCTTGATGGCGAGTTTCTTCAAAATCGCATCAGAGTGGAAGTGAGTGGCGGAACTGCTCTCCAAGAAAGAGATAAAGGCACAGTTTTTGTCTGGGAGTAGCCGAACTGACTCGATCTGACCGCTACGAACATGGCCGAGGATCTCCTCTGCAGATGTTTCAGCGGGAAGGTTTCCCAGATAAACGGTCCGGCTAGTTCCTGAGATGATCCCTGGGCCTTGGAGGGAGACATTCGCGGCACTAAAAGCGGCATTCGCAAACCCGGGGAAAGAGCCAACAGGAGATTGAGGACCAGCCATGAGCTGGGAGCCATTGAAGCCATCTGGTGACATCAGGCTTTGGTACAGCTGTGGCGAGAGGGCATTCTGATGAGCCTGGGTGGGGCTTCCCATCTGGTTCTGGTTCTGGTTATGTCCTGACCCGTTAGTCTGGGGGAAACTCTGGAATCCGGTGAACTACTGGGGGAAGCGAAAGCAGACGGCGTGCCAGGTTGAAATGGACTTCCGAGAAGAAGCTGGGATGGAAGCAGCGGTGTGAAGTTCATATCGAAGGCAGCCGTTCCAGTGGCAGACACTTCTCCAGGATTTTGTCCATTCATACCGGTATTGATGGAAGGGATATTGGCTCTACGAGAGTTGCGATCGCCGAAACCCACGTTGTTTGAGGCGTATGCTCCGTGAGAGAAGCCAGTGGCGTCAGCGCTCATATTAGGGAGTTTAGAACCGGGTTGCTGCATTGTTGGGATTTGGCGATATGACGGGAATTCTCTTCGGATATTGGCCACGACGGTATTATCTCGTATCCCGGTTGATATGGTCGTGGTGAGAAGATATCAGCTGTTCAAGTTATGATTCTGGCGGCTTCAGCCGCAGGAGACTGGAACGAGAGGAGGTTTATATAGTAAATGCAGTCGCTTATCGAAGTTAAAGGAGGAAGCGAAGAGGATCGAGTGCAGAAAGCTGAATAGCGACACAGAATATTAATTAGTTTAACTGTAGAATGGGTCCCGCATCGTGAGCATGGAGCAATGGGAAGAGGCTGATATGAGAATTCAATCTCAAATGGGAGGGGAGGTGAATGTGGTTGGTACCTTCACCAGCACAGATTCCCCATACAAGGTCAAATGAGATAAAGAATCCAGCCACGATGGGTCCTTTCGGGAACGGGGTGTCCTTACCTAGATCCAGAGTACAACACCACGTTCTCGTTTGTCGGGTTTATGAGCGGGAATCACATCCAAGACAAAGGATTTACCAGAGCCGCGTATATCCTCCAGAACAGTGAGGGTTTGGGAGCGAAGAAGCAAGAGAACAACGCTGAGATCCCAACAAGTGAAGGCCCTGACAAGGGATGTAATTCCGGTCAAAAAAGCGAAATACCAATATATATATGTGACAGGAAAAGGATGGTATGGTATTATAGGAAGCGGGCCAAAAAAAAAAAAGAGATGAAAAAATTAAATGAACAAATTAGCAAAAGGGGAAAAAAAAAAGCACCGGAAAAAGAAAAAGGAGGCTAAACGAGCGTCGAGAAACGAGAGCGGGCACAATGAACGAGAGTGGAAACGATGCCGGAGCACCAATATAAGGATAAAAAGAATAATCAACAATGTAGAGACAGGTGGAGAGAAGAAGATGAAGAAGAAGAGAAGAAGATGGGAGGTGGAGCGAGGTGGAGAGGAGGAACTGGAATGAGAAGAGAGAGGCTTGTCCCAGCGAAAAGGAGAAGGAGAATACCGTTTGGTCAGGAGACACCGTATGTTTGCAGGCGCATTTGACCGTATTGGCCGTATTGGCCGTATTGGGCTGTTATTTACCAGGGCAACCTGTCCCCTGCGGGGTATTTTTGGGCGCCAATACCAAACCGCCGGATGCCCGTTGCTGCTATTGCTGCTGTTGCTGTCGCCGCTGCATGAAATCAATTTACCCAGCCACAGGATACCGGGCTCCCCTGGTCAGTGGTTGCGATGTGTGCAGAAATCTGAAATCTGTTGCCCGTTCCATGCCTTAGTATTCAGCGTAAAAATTCGTACTGAAAGAACAGCATCTTGTTCCTGCACACATTCACTTGTCTAGCTAATAAATAATTCCCGACCAAAATACGCATGGACTCGCTGTTGGCCCAGCCATGACTTTTTGTCCCTCCAGATAAGCTAGCCTCAGGGGAAGAGCCCTGGATCCGTTGGTTCAGAAGGCAGAGGTACCTGACTATGATCAATACGGCCTAGTGTTATTCTTTTTATATTTCAAGGTTTCTTATTTTACAGGCGGCGGTTTTATAACCCGTAACGAGTGAGAGTTGCATCTTCTGCTGCTCGTGTGGTTGAAAGACTTCTTCCTTATCTTATTCTCCGTCTTCAGCCTGAAGATCGTCCACCCGCTTGCAAACCGACGGATAATTCTATTAATGTCAGCATCCAGAGGGACCTCTTTCACAGCTCCGGTGTCTCTGAAACAATGTGGGGTGTCTCAGTGTCCCTGCGTCCCTATAGCTCCCATTCATTAATCCATGGATGGAACTCCGCTGGAGGACCGAACTTTTTGAGTTAATCGATGGAGGAGTTGGAACTTGGATTTGTTTTGTTATGGAAGAGACAGGATCCCTTTTACCAAGGGAGCCAAAATCCAAATTCCTTAAAATTTTGAGAGATACCAAAAGCTTTTTGTCCCGACTTTACGGGAAATAAGAACAAGCGACGGTCAGTTTTCTACAAATGAAACTGCTTCTGCGGCCCCCTCCTTTTTTTTTTTTTTTTTTTTTTTTTTTTGGTGAAATTGGAACAATGACGTGCCTTGTATATATCATGGCCAACCCGCACACACATTTGTTACCATTTCACCAACTATTCCATCTACATCTAGGTATCGGTTAGCCCGAATTTTCTAGAACTGTTTTAAGGCCCTCCCCTCCCTCTCCCATCCCCGCACACACATCAAATATGCAACATCATTCCGATGTTTTAAAATTATGCACCGAGAAAATCTGGGCTCGCAGCACTTCCTTATGCGGCTGCTGAGCGTGGTGGTCTGACAGGCAGGGACCTAGACTTGCGCTTATTTCCCAGTAGCAGTTTCTGTCTAGTATTATCCGATGCGTACATAGGTAGCAACATGCATAGGATGTTTGGCTTGCTATCCACATGGGAATAGCATATGCCTTTATTTTATTTATTTTATTTTCTTTATTTTTCTTCTCTTTTCTCTTTTCCTTTTAATTCTATTCGTCGATATAGTTAGTTATTATGTCAAGGATGATTCTGCCAATAGCTACTGCGTATCCATTCGAAAACATCTTTTACGGGAAGATACACATACACTAGGTACAGCTTCCATCGCCGAAATCAGCTGCAGAATGGATGGATGACGGGGTTTACCCTTGCTTTTGCTTGATACAGACTACAAAATATAACACTTGTGTGTCCGAATTCTCCAACATGGGGGAGAGGAGGTAAAGATCCATCTTATACATGATAGGGAGAAGTCGGGAATCTTTCATCTTCCTACGTGGCTGGTCCCTTGCGCTGTAGCAATGCACAAGCAACCCCCGCCCCCCAACACTGGCCTATCCTCTCCTGTCCGGCTTCATCATACGCAGGGCGCTCTGTACGCAGTATATATCACGATCAACATATTGGAACGTTGGAATGTCGATCGACCGTTGCTTTTGGACTAGCTAACTACTTTGTGTGACTAAAGGAGTACAAAAAAACTACTCCGGCATCTCGCGCGTGGTGTCCGCGCGCAACAAGAAGAGAACTGTTGTAGTGTGTGCATGCAGGGGTGTAAAATATCTCTGCCGCGCTTTGTGTTCATTCATTTCGTAGGTTAGTTAGCAACCCAAAAAGGGACATTCTGAAGTAGAGGTATGTACTGTACTGCATAAACAAACTCTCATCACACTCGCAGGCCAACACTGGGGACCTGCGAACGGATAGCGCAGAGTTCATTTACTTTTTTTTTTTTTTTTAAAAAAAAAAAAAGAATGTGGACGCGTTCACTCATTTATTCTAATGCGGACTTTTTGCCAATGTAGTGGTGTACTAGTAGTATTTTTTTTATCTCGTTCGATTTGCTTTAAACGAGAAACAAACCCCGTGAAAAAGTGTATGTATGTATGTGTGTGTGTGTGTGTGTGTGTGTTTGAGGAGGCGTTTAGTATTTTTGCTCTCATGACTGTCACCGATACCCCTCGATAGGCAGTTACCATGATCCCCCAAGGATTGATACATGGGCACACAGTTCCTCACCCGTAGGAAAGGGAAAGGCCTAGGTTAAACATGAGGCTATTTTCACGGATGCTGATGCCACCGATCACCGAATTTGCTCCATCCAATTGACGACGGGCTTCATCAGTTGGAGCAGTTCAAAACTCGCACAGACATACAGATATCGTTTCGCCCTTTTCAAAATATCTGGATTGATTGAGAAGTTGGGAGTTAGGTTCCAAGTTGTTCATTGTGGGGACGAGCATTTGCATTACAAAGCATGATTCCCGAACCTTTCACACTGATTGAATCCAGTCTGAGGCTTCAGGGCTAGATTGTCTGTTTTCCCATTCTGATTCCAATCCACGCATGTCTGGAGCGGAATCTGCGAGGGCCGACTTGCATGCCAAGGCTTCTCAGGCGCGATTCTGCATCGGTGGCTCTCTCGTATTGAAGGTGAAGTGAAGTGTGAGGCCCGGGTTGGCGGGAAGCTGAGTAATTGGGAGCGCGGTTTTCCGGTTGAATCCGGCGTACGAGTATGGTTTCGCTGGTGGGAATGTGATGGAGCACATTGGGGCTCTGTTGTGAACGATTTCAAGTTTCTAGAGTACTGGTATGCAGCGTAGGCGATTTGTGGCCAGAAAATGAATAATGGTAGAAAACGACCAGTGAGAGAAAACCAGAAGTGAAATGACTGATGATTGAGCAAAAGCGGTGGATTTAGCAACTGCGAGTTTTCGTCCTCCCAGAGCTTCTAACTAGTAAAGATACATTGGGGTTAAGATTAAGGATCAGAGTTGCTCGTGAGTTGAGGTCCTGCACGGTATGAAAAATTGCTTCCATTAACACATCTATGTCTAGATGAGCGTTGATATCGATCTGATGTTGAGATATAGTACATTATTTTTGGTAGAAATTGGATACCGGCCCGCGTTCAGTCGGATTTTGCACCCAAGCCGAAGGCCGTCGGGCACCGCTGGTCGTGGCTCAAGTAGATTAATAATTGCACGGTGTTGCGCGGGAGATTGGATATCGAGCGCACGCCGAGGGACCCCTTGGGGAAGGAGGAGGATATACACCTAGGCCGAAGGAGTATATAAGACATGCTCAATTCCCGTCCTCTGAGCTCACAATTATAAGAAGAAAGAAAGAAAAGACAAAAGGCATTCTTAAACACTCTAAGGAAAAGGAAATCCAGAATCTAGGAAAACACAAGGATTGAAATACCGCAGAGGGAAAGATGGCACCACCCAAACCCCTCGTCCTGCTGGCAAACTTATCGGGCCCAATCCATTCAAAGTAGCCCTGATCCTCGGCGAGCTAAACCTCCCCTACACCATCGACCCCATCGAATTAGCCGACGTGAAAACCCCCGCCGTCATCTCCCTTAACCCCAACGGCCGCCTCCCAGCCCTCACCGACCCAATCACAGGCCTCACGATCTGGGAATCCGGCGCAATCATCGAATACCTAGTAGCCACGTACGATAACGGACCAAAGCGCAAGCTGAGCTTCGAGCCCGGCAGTGTAGACCACTGGCATGCCATCCAGTGGCTGCACTTCCAAATGTCCGGTCAGGGTCCGTATTTCGGACAGTCGTTCTGGTTTCAGAACCACCATCCGGAGATTTTGCCCAGCGCGATCACGCGGTATGAGAATGAGGCGAGACGGGTTTGCAGTGTGTTGGATGGGTGGTTGGGGGGTAGGCTGGGGGTTAGTGGTGGCGGGATTGGGAAGGAAAGGAAGTATCTCGTTGCAGAGAAGTGTTCGTTTGCGGACTTGGCGTTTATCCCGTGGCAAGAGAATGTACAGAAGTGTATTCGTTATGGCGCGGATGGGGGTGCGTTTGATCAGGAGAAGGAGTTCCCCCATATGCATGCTTGGCTCGAGCGGATAAAGGGCCGCGAGGCTGTGAAGAAGGCCTTCGTGGCGCGTGCGGAGGCTAAAAAGGGCCAGACGGAACGGGAGGTGAAGAAGTAGGTTGTGGAATGTGGCGGTTTTTGGAGGTAACGATTGTGGGTTGGGATAGTGATGAGAGCATTCAGCTAATTGGATAACAATGCTGATGCTATGTAATTGAAACAACAATGAGGTATATGCATATATTAGAATTCATCACTTCTCATTCTCAACGAAGACTCCCTTGTGTTTTTTCATCTCACTCCTTGTCTCTCCCTTTCTACCCCTTCATTCATACATCTTTGTAGTTATGAAATATAAACAACACTGAGACAGGTATGTGGATTAACATGTTGACAGAATGAAACAAAGTAAAAAGTACATCTGAACTGGAAGGAAATCAGTGTACACATAATCATAGCATAGCCATATAGAGCCATGACATAGAAGAACAAAACCACATGGGAAAGAAGAAAGACACAAATAATGGTGGTGAAACATGTGAGACCTGCATGCATGCAGTTGATGCATTGTTCATTGTCATTAGTCATGCAAACATAAAAGAGGGGTAGGGAGAAAATGTGCGCATAGGAGACAGAAGGAATAAAATTATTCAATCCTCGCAATCTAATTTACGCTGACCATGATCACGGCCAGAGTCTCGGGTTGCACAGATAGAAGCAGAATGCTCAACAACCTTCCCGTGCCCTATATTTTCCTGGCGAAGAAGATAACTACCATCACCACTACCCACCGTCACTGTCTTTTTCTCATTTTCAGCAGTTGTCGTGGAGAAAGCATCATCATTTGGATCTGCAATAATGTACGGCATGACGAGATCGAAATTCCGTGAGGTGTTCATGCCGCTGTCTACATTGTGACGGGGAGAGAATGAAGGTCGTTGATGATGTGTTGTCAGATGTGGTGGGGGATGAGTAGTGGTAGCCATATATGCAGCTGGCTCGGTAGGGCTGTCCAGCAATGATGAAGCAGCAGATGTTGTTGGTGAGTGCGCTAGGGACGGTACCTGGATGGTGCTTTGGCCGCTAGTTGTGGAGACGCTGGCAGAGCTATGGTGGGCTATGGGGACGGGACGGGGATGGATGGTACCATCGTCATTATTGATGATATCGTTAGAAGTACCATTTTCGTCTGCAATTTTGAAGTCGGTGGTGTTGCTTGTGTTGCTGCCATTGTCCGTGACAATATTAGACGGTGCTGACTTTTGAAATAGGGATAGATAACGGAATGCTTCGCTGGACATTAAGGGATTGGTAGCTCGGTGAGGAATCTTTGGTTTCCACTCGGAGTCCAGTTCCGAGGCGGTGCCTTTTTGATTGTCCACGGGGATTCGAATTGGAGGAGACGGGGAATTTGACGCTGGCTGCGTGGGAGCCATTGGAACACCAATGGATTTAGACGCGACGGATGATGAGGGGGATGCAGGAGGAGAAAGTTTAGAGGAAGTCATTCTTCCAGATGTCATTTGAAAGGTGTCAGGGGGTTTGGTTGAATCCTTTCGACGACAGCTGCATGCACGAGGTTAGAGTATGAAATAATGTGATGGAGAAAGATCTTCGTTTGAGGAACTTTGGATCGATGCATATATTGGTGTTTAGGGTAATGTATGTACCTTTCACTGCAGTAGAGAAATGAATCACTTGGAATCATAATCTGTCTCTCGCACGTGGTACTGCATCATTGTCAGCAAAATAAAACAGATCAATCAATGCATAGAGGACGAGAAGGACGAGAAGGACGAGAAACATATATCGCAAACGACTGTAGGATCTAACTAGAACATACCAGAACTGAAGGAAAACAGTGGCCATGAAGCGATCTTCCTCGTCGTCAGGTCCAACTCCTTGCTTAACCGCACCTGGCCAGGCGGTTCGTTTCCGAGACCTTGGCAGAGAGGGATTTGAGGTAGTTGGCCTGGCGACAAATTGACGGACAACTCGCTGGCCTCTTAACGATATAACAGGTTTCTGGACATTGTCGCAGGCTGGGGAGAGAAGAGTGCGTTTATTGTGAGAGGGGTGAAGAGGGCATGACGAGGGGTTAGCGGATATCTGATATATGGGAGCGGGACAACGGCGTTGTTGATGGGTCATGAGGGCGGTGAGACCACCTGCTATAATTGGACGGCCGCTAGTTTAAGCCCCGGTGGAAGGGACATCAGATATTTCTGTATTTGCGAAATATGGATGTGGAAATGGATGGGCAAAATGACAGCTATAACGAGCGTAGTCAGAGGCGTTGTTGCTTGGATAGATAGATAGTCGGGCGTTATCTGAGGGCGCAGGAGCAGAACAGACATCTGGTATTCTTTAAATACCCGTCCTTTAGGTACTTCTTCCCCTTCTCTTATCTTTAGTTTTATCTATCTTTATATCCTTTCTTTACGGCTTGCCTCTCTGCTGGCCTGGGCTGCGGCTGGGTCTCCCGTCCCGTCTCCACAGCTTATAAGGCGTGACGACGGGATTGGATAGCGTTATCTCTTTTCTTTCTCCCCACGCCTTTCCCTCGCCGTTTTTCGAAGCCTTCTTTTGACCTCTGCCTGTGGCTCTCTATCTGATCTCAGCCGCCAAGTACAAGTACAGGTACATGGACAGCACTTGTACCTAGATCAGTCCCGTCGCTATCCGAAGTGAAGCCGCAGCCAGGAACACGTTCTAATTGGCCAATTTTGCCTCTGGCAGGGGTTCAGGCCCTTAGCAACGAAGCGCTTGGCTGTGAACACTGGCCGAACGGGAGAAGATCACTGCGGGGGGTCTGTACTCCAGACATCATCAGCAACTTGACTCAAGGAATCATTAGCCAAGCCTGGAAGCCCTCAACGGGGTGGGGACATGGCGTGCTCTCTCTCGCTGACATCAATGATACTGCATGAAATGATGAAGGTTCTCACTGGTGGATTACTTCTTTTTTTTTTCGTTCTTTCCCTACTCCTTCTCGTTGCGCGATTTCGCAATCGGAGAAGAGAATTTGCGTATCTCACCGACTTATTTCTCTCTTCTCCTCATACTTTCTCTTATCTTGAGTTCTGCACAGGGATCAAGGGCAAATCGTAAATACTGATAGGTATTTAAATGACTAGCATAGATAAGTCGGATTCTATATATAGATAGCACAAAACAAGGTTTTGTCAAACAGAAGAGAATGTCCATGATGCTTTCTTTCATCTTCTCTTTGTTCATGAGATCATGGTAAAAAGTCAAGTTGAAACAAATTGGTGGTGACCACGCAGACGGGTCTCGGGAGATATAAGGTTACCTAGGTTTAGACAGAACCAAAACCGCAGTCGACAGTTAGAATTGAACTTGCCTAATCACAGACAGCAAACAGGGACCTTTCAAACAATATGCAGATGAGAGAGTGTATGTATATACATATGTATCTATCCTTTATATCACTTATATCATCATCCACTATTCTTCCCTCTCAGTTGACAACTCCCATTCGAAACATGTTAATTTTGGCTTCACTCATACTGTTTCAGGCAACTCGCTTCCGTGGTTCGGCCGGGATCCAATACTTAAAAGAAGCGAAGTAGGAAACCCTATTAACACATAATCAATACTGCGAGAAGGTTAAGTTATCCTTTGTCCCAAACCCAGTGCCGATTCGAGGAAAAGCCAAGATGAGGTTAACTCTGGCCAGACAAAGAACTGTATTGGTAGATACTTTAGCTTGCAAGCAAGGTAAGGTTGAGGAGAGAGATCAAAACGGGAATGTTCAATCAATGGGCGAATGAAAAGTGGCGGGAAAAACAAAAATCAAAATAAAATTAAATTAAAAATTTGGGATATCAAAATTAAGTAAAATACACTCGTCACCCCCCTTCAACTTCATCCCCAACCCTACTCTTACCTGCGCTCCTCGTATTCCCGCTGCCGCTTTCACCCACTATTCCACCGCCATTGCCGTCGTCACCCACCAAAACCGCAGTCGGCGGTGGTGGTGCATTCGGCGCCAAAAACCTCTCAGGAACCCCCCTAGCGCCCACCCCGATAGGCCCTACAAAACATCCTAGCAACCCACTCCACGCATACCGATTGGCCAGTGTCTGGCGGATCTCGCGGTACGCGACGGCGTTGGCGTACGGGAGCTTTGTTTCTGGGTCACGGTAATGGGCTGGGCGGGAGGTTATGGGACAGAGTTCTTGGGTGATTTCTGTTTTTTGGGGGGCAAAGGTTAGTATTGGTCAGCGTTATGGTGTTTCGTTTTCTTCTTTTTCTTTCTTCCTTTTTTTTTTTTTTTTTTTCGTTCAATGGTTGCGGCAAAGTCGGAGGGGAACAAATAAAATAAGAGGAGGGAGCCGTGGTGGCAGTGGGAGCAAAGGGAGGAGAGGAGGGCTTACTTTGTAGCTTTTGCGGTTTGCGAGAGTTGAAGAATATGTTAAATTCTTCTCGTTCTTGTGGGGTTTTATTTTCGAAGCTTTCGAGGATTAGCAGGTTACGGGATGAATATTCGATCGTTGGAGGTGGTGTAGGTATAGGTAGTTGTGATTGTTCTGGTTGAGCTTCTAGTGGTTGGGCGGTAGGAGGGTGTGTGAGCGGAGATTTTGATTCAGATTGCATCTGAATCTGTGTCCGCTGATCTTGAGCATCTCTGATATTCTCATCGATATGTATGGTTGGTGGTCCGGGTTGGTTATCCTTTTGCTGCTGTAATAACGATGGTGATGCCACTGCTGCTGCTGCTGCTGCTGGGTTTCCTTCAGACCTAGTTACCATTTCTATCTGCGGAAATAGCTTCTGGGATTCTTGATTCTCTGGTTTGGTTGGCAGCAGGGTCGATTCCGATCCCTTCGACGTGACTTCAGAATATTCCGGGATCGCTTCAGTCATTGATGTTCCTTCCATTGATACTGATTGAGACGGCGGAGTTTTTGAGGGTGGTTTAGGCACCGCCGAGGATTTTGATGCTTCAGGTACTGGTCCCGGTACTGGTTGTGCCTGCGTAGAAGATGGCGTTTGGCCAGATATGGCAGACACCTGCGCTGTATCATCTTTCATAGCGGCGTAAATATGAATCCCATCCAAAAAATTTGATGGCTCTTGCGGCGATGTAAAAGTGATCTGTTGTTCCGGTTGGCAATCTCTCTTCGTTTCCTGCGTTTGCCCCTCTACTGCTGGTTTCCCAGCCGGCGTATCTGGACTTTTTTCCTGAAGTGGTGGGATAGTTTTACCACCACCTTCTTCCCCAACCCTGTCCGTCTTCTTAGATTTACCCCTCCTAGGAGAATGATCATTATCCTTAACACCCTTTTTTTTCTTCTCCACCTCCGGCACCCGTCTAATTTCCTTCGTACCGACCTGTGTCAGTTTCCCATTAACCCATTTCGCAAGTCCACTCCACCATGTCGCAACAGCGCCTTCCAGTCTTCTATAAAACAAAAGAACTCAACATGCCTTTTGCTCCTCACTTCGTTTTCTCTCCATCTGTTCCCACCGGTTCAAGCTCTTACTATTCAGCCGCTCCGTCTTTGCTGCCTCCGCCAATCGCTCCTGCTGCGTCATCACTTTCGGTTTCAATTTCTCCTTGCGCCTTGCGGCCTCCTCCATCGTCGCTATCAGTCTCACTCGCCTCTGTTCACTATCCTTTAACCTCGCGTGCGTGAGCTCCTTGTTCTGCATCGTCTGCCTTCTAGACGAGGAACGAGTTGGACCATCCTCTGGCGTCGGCAACCACGATACCCGCTCCGATTTCTTCTTAGGGCGCGGCTGCACACCCCCAGTCTCACTGGCCTCCTTCGTCGCGGTCGGGTTAATCTTCACCCTTTTCCGAAACGCCGGAATCTTCATCATACTGTCCTGCTCCTTCCGCTTCCTCGCCAGCCGCTCCGCTCTAGCCTGTCTCTCGAGCTCCTTCTCTCCTTCTAACTCATCCTCCTGCGCATTAGGGCCCTGGTCATCTTCGTCATCTGATGAAGAATCAAGTTGCATGTCATCCACTTCATCCTCAGCAACTTCACCTTCCTCCCCCGCAGCACCTTCATCGCCACTTGTGAATTCTTCATCATCTTCTTCTTCCGCGAACAGGAGGGCGAGTTCATCGTCGGCCTCTGCATCAAGAAGCGCACCCATGTTCTTGCCCGCGGTGCTCCGCCGGGCTCGTCCCTCCACAAGGCTTTCGACGGGTTCGTCATCGGAGCTGGTGCTGGTACTAGTCATTGGTGAGTCGTCTGGTGCCATTGGAGCTAAGGGGTATAGGGAAAGTGGGCAGGTCTGCTCGATGGATATTGGCGCCTTTCGAGAAGGACTGAAACGGGCTTGGAGATATTACGACGATAGTTAGATATAACTTTCTAATGAAGAGGAAACATGATCGGTGGCGGCGGCATATCTCCACAGAGGTTGGAAAATTGTAGGCGAACTTAGGGTAGACGCGACGTATGAACTGAGGAATATTCTATTAAACCATCACCCCTTTATGGTGGCAGCCGATAAGGGTTCATAAAAGATAAACCTTTTCTAGCTTGTTGTATTTTCCATCTCTTTGGGTTCAAGGATGCTTGCTTAGATAAACAACCTCAAATTGTGGCTAGTGGATTCCAGACGCCACTTTAAGGTTTGTGCCACACGACCAAAGGCGGATGGCATCTTTAAACTTAAACAAATACCTTGACGCGTCTACACCCACATGCTTGGAATCTTCGATTTAAGTATGCAAAACAAAAGTCTTACGACAAAATTCGACCCCAGACCACCCGTTTACTGAATATTGAGTGACCGTTACCATTTGACTGAGAAACATATATCCCATGTTTTCGAAGTCTAGACCTATGGTTGTTAGCCAAGGCTTCCTGGATACCCCCAATATTAGGTATTATTAGCTGCTGGTAAGGATTGGTAGGACAAATGAATTTGGTTTTCCCCTTATTCTCCACAGGCGGCTTAATTTCCCTAACGCTGAAGGGTCCCAGGAGTTTTGGTGGAAAATATGTTTCATAAACCGAAACGTTGGGCGATTATTGGATGATGATGATCTGATTTTCATGCATGCGAATCAAGTGCAGCATTTTTCGTGGTCCCTTGTTTTGTTTGGCTGTTGAGCCCGAGGATTACACTGAGATGCGGGGTGCGGGATTGAGATAGTCATGACCATTTATACGTAGATGTATGCCAATTGATAGCGGAGGTGAGGCATGGCGTGCTATCTATGGGTTTCTGTTCAATTTTCGATACTGCAGGCACAGAGCATGTTCTGTGAAGGTTCGGTTCCCGTGGGATTGGGTTGATTGGTAAGAAATAACTAACTCACGGGTTTGAAACCCGGTCTGTGGCTGAGGGGACGGCAAATGTGATGCACGCTCTTCGTTGGCCCGAAAAATAATAGGGAGAAAGAACGAGATTATTTATTTCAACTTACTTTGGTCGGAGTCCATGTTGACGTTTCAGCCATACGTGTGTATCCTGGGAAAGGGAGTGGCGGGCCGTTTTCTCTAAGCCACCCATGAGGACACAAAAGGGTCTCAGAAATAGCCGGGAAATGGACCGCAGGTTGTTGTCAAAGGGATCAAATGCTCAAAGACAAGCGGATTGTGGCTGATATACAGAGCGTTGCTTTGTCGGTTCTGATCTCGAACGAAACAGGACTTCGCTCCTAAACGGCGCTAAACCGCTTGTGGCCAGCCCAAACAGCTGCCATAAGCCTCATCCTGATCACTTCCTCTTCCACTCGATCAACCTTCTCATCCTCATCCTCATCCTCATCCTCAACTTCATCTCTTCTTCTTCCCTTCTTTCCCGGTCTCTGCCGTCTCTTCTTCACCCTCCTCTATGTCCCATCCCGCGTCTCTTCCGTCTACTTCGCATTTTCAAGTCTCCTTTTCTTTTCCATTCATTTTTGTCTCCCTGCCTTACTAATAAACTCCCCCCCTTTTAGCCCTTTTCTTTGACCTCTACCACCGCCCCCTGACTGGTGCTTTTGTTCGCTCACGTCTTCCACGCTTAGCTAACCTACCTGCTTTGCTTCCTCGAACAAACCTCACCAATTTGTGTCTAAGACCTTTGCCTCCTTAGAATTCCTCCACGTCCACTGTCTCGACGACATACTATTCTACCTTTACATACGCCTGGCTTCGGACATTTTCCACGGCGTCTTTTTCGATAGATTTTTAATAAACTGGATATGTTTCTGTGAAGAGACCTCAGTCATCTCTCCGTCTTACTCTGCTTCTATAACACCACGCGGCTCCAAATATAACTCACCTAAAACGGAGTCTGCCTAATTACGACCTTATTGCCCAGACCTCCGTTCGTACTTTGCCCCATCCGGCTTTGAAACTACAGTCGATATCGATTCGTGCGTTCCTTCGGCGTAATATCTTTGATTCAGCTTCCTCAATAACACCCTGCAAGGCTATCTATCCGTCCATTGCTGTGCGATCTGAGTTGCTCGCCACCGAGTGTTGGAAGTTTATAATCGAGATAATTACATTTTCTGCAATACCTGCGTAATAGACACCTGGATCGAAGGGTCCGTTTGAGAGATCTACAGGCCTAATATATTATTGCCTATGATTTTCCCAAGCTCCAAAGTTCCCGCAGTTCCTATTCGATCCGACGCTTGGTAGTCCTATCTTCTCCGAGAGAAGTTTGAGATTTTGAAAGTAACCTTCTACCCGGGCATAAGACAGCTTAATCTATAATGGCTCCTTCCTCCAGGCCCGATGGCCATCTCAACCTCAACTACCTTCCTGCTTCGCAACCAATGTCCGGCACCTCGACCGGAAGCTCGTCGCCGAATGAGCAGCCGGGATCAAATTCTATGAAATCCTCCTTTGGAAGTTCAAATGGGTTGAATAACGCTGGAGGACCTCTCGGAAATGCCAGGATCGGGGCTGGTTCCCCTTCTCATGACCTTGGCGCTCGTTTGTTCTCGAAGAGGTAAGGCTCTGTCTTCATTTTACGTTAGTGCTTACCATTGCTCTGGCTAACATGGTTCTACTATGTCACCGTCGTTTAATAATAGAGCTCGAGAGATTCAGGCTCAAGAAGGACTTGCTCCAAATATCTGGGGCCCTCCAACTAGCGGCAACTCGACGCCACTTCGAGAGAACATCCCGGAATCCCCAAGTCAAGATGAATTCCCTGACTTTGTTTCTGCGCCAGAAGGCAATCTTACCAGTCCTGCTCGAAGAACGAGAGCAGGAACAGTTCCTTCCCGTTTTTCTCCAGTTGGCACGTTAAATGGTGTTGGTGCCCAATCGTTTACGTCAAAAACATCGAGGCCCACACCGTCAACAAGCCCGTTCCGACCCCCTGCGGTGGCAGGCATCGACTCCTCTAGCAGACCTTCGGGTGCTGGGAGCGGAAACAATACAGCCTTACTTTCACGCCTTCGTGCCGGGTCCATGCCACAACGTACAAGTGTGCTTGGAGGTTCGAACCCTTTTGGCCCTTCTTTGTTTTCCACCAACTGGTCATCGGGGAGAGAGAGAGCAACTACTTTAACAAGTATCAGATCATCGGAGGGACCCACGTCACCGGCCCAGTCATCATTTTCAAGAGATGGTCTCGCGGACGCGGACGTTAAAACTTTAGACTACCTTGGTCTTGCTGAAACTCCACAGCAGGCCCGAGCACAACTTGTGCGCCCATCTGTCGACCAGCTCATGCAACAGCAACAGCAGCAGCAGCAACAGACATCCACTTTACCCCCGCTTCTTGCTGACCTGGTAATGATGAATAAAAATTCCAACCGCTTCCGCTCCTATTCTGTAAATGCGAAGGAGAAATATGCCGAAGATGACGAGGACCATTATGGGCTTCCGTATGCGGGTGTTCCGTCCGGGACATTAACACCTTCAGCTGCCGCAACTGCTGCCCAATTAGCCGCGACCCAGGCACAAATTCATCAACACAATTTGGCGGTCCAGGCATTTGCCAATCATGCATCTGCGAGTCGTCCACGTGCCCGCACTGCTGGAGTTTTGGATACTCCTGCTCAGCGCTCATCGATCCGCAACTATCTAGCCACTCCATCCAGACTTGATAATAGCCTTAGCATTGCAGACCTACGGATTTCGGAGACAGCAGAATATGACGATCTCCCAGAAGCAGTTCAGATGTTGCAGTTGGGTGGCATGCAAAGTTTACGACAAGGCCAGGAGATCTTGGATGAAACTAATCTAGATGGTCCTACTCGAGCATTGTGGATTGGCAGCATTCCCGTCTCAACAACGGTGACTTCCCTTGACGCTATTTTCAATGTGTATGGCAAAATCGAGTCGACCAGGGTTCTGACCCACAAGAACTGCGGATTCGTGAATTTTGAACGAGTAGAAAGTGCGATTCAAGCTAAGTCCCTTCTGAATGGCAAAGAAATATTCCCAGGTGCTGGACCAGTACGGATCGGCTATGCGAAAGTGCCGGGAACATCTGGTACCGGCACCCCTGGCCAAAACGGTGACCACCAATCGCCCACTCCTGACCCAACCTCCAGTGGCTTAGGTCGTGGTGGAAATAATCCGGATGTGCAAGATGGGACTTCAGGGACGGACACTGCAAATGGCCCTGGCCCTAATATACCGACTATTCCACAGTTGGCCGAATTGCAACCAGAAATGACACAGATCGTTGCCGAATTTGATGCATCGGAAGGAGAGTGTCAAAGCATTACAGAGAGCATTCAGCGAGCTGTGGCCTTTAAGTCATTTGTGGACGAAATTCCTCCAATTCCAGAACCAAGTCAAACTCGGGTCTATGATGCCCCTAGACTCCGGGATATTCGAAAGCGGATTGACAACGGCACGCTTGCAGTGAACGAAACCGAGGAGACAGCAAACGGGATGCTTCCTGAAATCGCGGAATTGTCATCCGATTATCTTGGCAACACGGTTGTCCAAAAGTTATTTGAATACTGCTCAGAGCCCACCAAAGAAAAAATGTTGGCTGAAATTGCTCCTCACCTTGCTGAGATTGGCGTACACAAGAATGGAACCTGGGCTGCACAGAAGATTATCGACGTTGCCAAGGACCCGAAGCAGAAACAGATGATTGTAGAGAGTCTTCGTCCGTACACTGTGCCACTATTCTTAGATCAGTATGGCAATTACGTGCTGCAATGCTGTTTGCGCTTTGGACCTCCATATACCGATTTTATCTTTGAATCTATGCTCAGTCGGATGTGGGAGATCGCCCAAGGCAGATTTGGTGCCCGCGCTATGAGGGCTTGCTTGGAGAGCCATCACGCCACCAAAGATCAACAGCGAATGCTAGCTGCGGCTATTGCTCTTCACAGCGTCCAGTTGGCGACCAATGCAAATGGTGCGCTATTGCTTACTTGGTTTCTTGATACATGCACGTTTCCATGTCGACGTACTGTTCTTGCCCCTCGCCTAGTTCCCCATCTTGTCCATCTCTGTACCCACAAGGTTGCCTATTTGACGGTACTCAAGGTGATCAACCAAAGGAACGAACCGGAAGCTCGCGAAACAGTTCTCAAAGCTCTGTTCTACAGTCCTGGAGATGAAACTTTGGAACAAATTCTCAGCGACCAGACTTCTGGTGCAACATTTATTTTTAAAGTTCTTACAACACCCTTCTTTGATGAGAGCATGCGCACTGAAGTTGTTCAGACTGTCGCCAAAGTACTAACAAAATTGAAAACAACACCAAGCCAAGGTTATAAACGACTAATGGACGAAGTTGGGCTGTCCTCCCGGGGTGGAGGAAGCTCTCGGGATAATCATCATTCTAGGGAGAACCAAAATGCCCATAATTCTAACAATGAAAAGAACCAACGCCGACCCTCATCATCTCGACAAGCAAATGCCAATAGTTATACTTCACAGTCACAACCAGAAAGACAATTCGGTGGACAGTTTGCCCCAGTCCTACAGCCCCAGTCCTTTGATTCTCCAACTGCCATGGCACGATCTATTTCGTCAGAGCAGAGCCTTCCTCCTTATGATGTTTACGGTATGACTGCAATGAATGGCGTCAATGGACTCATGAATTTGTCTTCGATGAGCAACAACCCCGGCTTTCCCCAGGAGCCTATCCTCCCGATAAACCAACTCCAATACCAGACATTCCTCGCCTCCCAAACACGTGGTATGTCCCCTGGTGGGTTTTATGCGCCGCAGATGGCAGGGGCGACTTTCAATGGCTTTCCATCAGCACCAACTGCTCTGGACAGCTTTCGGGCCTTGCAACCGCATTCATCACCTCTTTCCGGGCCTCCACCGCAAATAAGCTCAAGTCCAATGCTTCACCAACCCCCATTTGCACCTCCTCAGTTCACCGCGGCTGTGAATAATACTCATATGTATTCTTCCTACCCACAGCAGTCCTATCAATCTCATGCCATCCAGGTTCCACCACCTGGCGGACGCCGTGGACGTGTAAGTATTCATCTCGTTGCCCTTTGACCGAATGCACTCCATATTTTCCTTGTCCGTTTTGTTCCTATTTTCTCACCTAAACCTTGGATTAAGCTGACCTATATTTTTGTTTTGATAGAGATAATTAAAACAAAATTGTGCAAAAGGAGGAATCATATTGGGATTCTGTCGTCCAACTTCTGTTCCATTTTGTTTTCTAAACCATTTTTTTTCATCTGTAAATTTTTTTAGTGCAAGAGATCCCCCCTTTTCCTTTGACACATATGAGATGATTTGCAAAAGAGAAACCACATGCGAAATAGCTAGGAGTTCTCTCACCAACCCTTCCCCCCCCCCCCTTGCGCTGGATCGTTGAGGGGTTTAAGATGATCCGAGAAGTCTGGAGAGGTTAAACGGTTTTTTTTCAAGGGTTCTCTTACAGTTGCCACATGCGCACCCTCGTCCATCCAAAAAGATATTAGTGTACGGTGTTACTGTGACTCCATTCCCCTTTATTTTCATTTGAGAGCATTGTCTTCTATCTTTGTGTATTTATTTATTCATCATCATTGTTATTTCGCCTTTGTTTTCTAAATACGCCTTTCTTCTTGCTTTAACTCCAAGATCAAAACCACAAACAATCAAAGCCTTGGAGCAGTTTTCCTCTGAAGGTTATTTTTTTTTTATTTAAAAGATGTGACTCTCTCTTTTCTTTTACATTTCAATTTCATTATAAACACAAATTCAACTTTTATACTGTCTCTATTGTAGTTTAGTTTATTTCTCAATCTTTATATATCTACTATAGTTCAGAGAGAATCTGAGTTATTTAAACGTGTTTATTTGACAGTAGATTTGAATTAATATCAGAGATAGACTGCTCTAATTATATTGAGTCAATGAAATGTAATTCAAAAATTCCTTAAGTAGTGTAAGCTTCAGAGCTTCTACTACTTTTAGTATAAAAAAAATAACTAGTTAATCATAATCAATGTATCTCTTTCCATAAAAGAATTAATATCCTACCACTTCTCGCTGTATTTCTAGAGCCTCAATAAGACGGTTACACCTGGTGAAGTCGATTTCGAGAACAGCTGTACAAACACAAGCGTACACCTCGCCCTAGGGAATAAATAGGTCAGGGTAAATGAAATCCACCACCGCAACCAACTGTACTCCCAAGCTGCATCTTTCATACGGTTTTCAAGCTGTCGTAATATGTTATCACAGTAACTGTGTTGAGTCTTCCAAGCCAGAAATTTCCTTCGGCCTCCCCTAATTCGAGCCGGATGCCGACACAAGTAGCAACCTTCGCCATCACAGAGCTGCTCTGCTGCGGCAATGACAGCAAAATTTGACTTGGCCTCCCTCAATTTCATAGACTATAAGTCAAAAACTTCATCAAATGTTTGGTGTTCATCCAACCTCCTTTCCTCTTTCTGCTGCACTTTTGCCCGAACAAAATCCTCCATTTGGTCCCGTTCATCTTGGGTCAAAAGGGAAAGCCGGTCATCAAGAGAGCTCAAAGGCCCAAAGTATTGTTCATCAAGATATGCCCAATAGATCTCATCAAACATGAAGCTTTTTCTGGCTGCGAGACAAAACCAAAAGAGCCCATCTTCAATAGAGAGCGCCATCCTATCTGATAGACGCTGTGATTCCCTTAGACTGCCTTGGCGAATCTGCTCATCTTCATAAACACGGAGTACCTCAAGGAATAGTTTGAGGCGAGGGCGGTATCGGTCCATGAAGTTGTTCAAGTCCCAAGCCTCTGGGCTTTCGAATAGGAGCCACCATGGAGCACTGTATGTAAATTCAGCGGGGGCGACATATTTATACTCCCAGTCAATGACACCAGTGATCTTCAAGCTAGACCCCATTGCAAGGACATTTGATGGGCGCAAATCGTCGCAGTAGAGGTGGTATCGGCCATGTTGAACTGTGACCCGCTGTGCTATTTGCTTGAAAAGACAGCGAGCCACATATTTCTTCCGGCAGTCGTCCTCATTGGTGATGGCATCATTGCGTTGATATTTGAGGTGCAAAAACTGTTGCTCTGCCAGTTGCTGGAAGTATCCAGAGGCACTTGCAAAGATGTGATTACAATCAACAAATTTGTCGGGAGGGAAATTTCCCACGCGTACAAGCTCATTCATGTTGAGAGTTAGAGGCCGCTTTGAAACCCTCCACTTCCCAGAGTCCCATTTCAAGCCTCCAATATACTTAAATACCGGCTTGGAGAGCTCTAGCACAATTTGAGCCATCCCAGAGAAGGCGATCTCCAAGTCTGATTTAGAAACATCAGGATTCAGGCTTGGTGCTAACACAGAAGGATCTCGGAGGCATCTAGAAAGCAAAGTGCCCTCAATGACGGTTGTGACAATGTAAGGACCACAGCCCCATTTTCCAGTTCCAAGGACAGTCGGGATGGGGATAGATGTGTGCCGAGCAATAAAGGCCATCACCAAGAGCTCATCACTAGTTTTTTCACAGCGGAAGCGACTTCGGCCCAGAATAGGAAACCTAACAATAACATGGAAACCATCTTCAAAGGAGACAGTACAGCACATATTGAACGAGCCAGTTGTGAAATCTGAAACTCTAGTAGCTTGAAAACCAGGACGATGCTGAGTAGCAAGCTTGAGGGGCAAGGCTGGGGAGTTTTGCAAAAGAAGTTTTAACCAGCCGGCATACACCTTTTGCGACTTTTCCTCCGCCAACTGATCCCAATCCATCGTGAAGCAAGGATTCTGTCAGAGGAACCTCACAATGTGGTAGCTTCGGTATACCCGCGGGGAGTATTTGTCTTCCAGAGATTGGACTGAGTGAAATGGCGACCTACAAACGAGGTGAGCCTGAATACAGGAACCCAGATATAACTAGGTGGGGGAGAACTTACTCAATGTAATCGCTTCGCCCAGCCCCCGATATTGAATATTAAATGCGTGACAAACTTATCCTGAATCTATGAAAAGTCCTAGATTGAGCGCGGAATCCGTTTCGAAAAAGGGATAGGGATAGTTTGGCGCCAAGTACAGTACATAAGGAGGAGCAGGAGGAGGCCAATTTATTTGCCCATGTTTTATTCAATTCCTTCTTGCATACTCTCCCTCTGAGAGTGAGGATATTCTCCTCAAATTATTTGTGTTATCAATCAGTTGATCTTTTTCTTTTCGTGGCCGCTTAACATTTCTTCCCCCCGAGCATTTCATTCAACCTCTGCCTCTTCGTATCGAATTTCATATGGTATTTACTAGTGGTGTCATTTTGTGTGTTCAAACGTGTCCCAGCCCTTGTTTCTAGTTGTTATCTTTTTTCTATATTATATTTTGTTCTACACTTTTTATCTCTATTTCAAATGTTTGTTAGGTTACAGTAGGCTATGGGGGTCCAGTTTGGATAAACTTTCGTTTGCTCTATCAAAATATCCCTTTTTTCTTCTTGTTTTGTTTTGTTTTGAACTACGTAGGCACTCTTTCACCCAGCCGTGACAGCGGATCTCGATCGATGGTGGTAGAAATTACATACAATTCTTCCAATTAACAGTTATGGTTAATTACATCGTTCTAATAAAACAAGGGACAAAAAGGGTTTTTAAAGAGAGATATAAACTAACTTGTGGATCCAATGGAGGAACATGATCAACATTATATCTTGACCAACTATGCAACCGGCCAAGCAAAGAGGAGAAGAGCATCGCTTTGCCGGTCGATGAGAAGTGCAGTGTTACCGTGCGACACGTCTATATATATTTTTGGTGGAATCGATTAGCTTATTTCGTTCTGGTTTCGGCATAGACTGCAGATGATAAGGGATATCGTTTACTGATTAAATGAACAGAAGAACGAACAGGACAAAAACCAAAGAGAAGCGACGGATTAGAGAGTTGATGAATACAGAAGAAAAAAAATTCTTACATCTCTCACTTCCCAGACATCGACAATTCTTTCGAGGCCCGGGTCAATACACTGTCCCACCAGCGCATGAAGGGAACCCATATCAACATCCATGTCGACATCTCTCACGCGGAGGATTCCTGTACCATCTCCATCTCGAGTAGAAGCAGTAGTTGTAAAACTTGTAGACGCAGCTCCGTGAATTCCTCCCCCTGCCCCTATGTGGTCTCCACCATATCCATTCTCGTACTTGTACTGCTGCGGAGAAGAAAGCGTCTGCTGCTGATTATTTTGCGGGCCGATGTAGCTTACACATGAACTAGTCCCCAGTAACGCACCATTGCTGAATTGACTTTGTTGTTGTTGTTCTTGTGGTTGTGGTTGATTATTATGGTGTTGCACCGGGTTCGATCTATACCCGTAAGGCGACAGTGTTTCCCCATCTTTAACAGCCCATTTGCTCGTTTCCAAACCTCCAGCACCGGATGCTTTGCCGACTTTATCGAAGGTGTCGACTAATAGCTGGTTTAAAGTGATGTATTCGTCCTGCTCGCGGAGGGGTTGCCGGGAAGGGTCCATGGCGATAGCAGTTTCGTTTTATGTCCCTGTTTTGATTGGCTCGTGTGGGTATGCATTTGTCGGGGTTTTGGGGGGCCTTCACTGTGACATACTCTCCATGGGGTGAGTTGAGAAGCGTTGGGGGATGGGACGGCTGGTGGGGTGGATGATATGGAGAACTCGGTTGGAGGAGAGACGACAATGAAATATGGGAAAAATGGGCCTGGATTGTCTTTCACGCAAGGCATCACGTAGAGGAATGCTTGGTCCCGCAATCCCGAAACACAGCTGGGCAATCCATACCGCAGCGGAATAATCCAAGGCATTTAAGCAACAATCCTGATAATAAAAAAGAAATAGGATTGTAAAGAAGAGCGGTCAGAGCCTGCTTCACCTACCATCAACCCGAAAAAGGGTCTTGGTCATAGTATCAAGTTTCAGCGGCAAAAGAATCCGTTGTAAACAATTGCTCATTGAGCGGAAGTGTATCCTGAAAAAATCGAGCTATTCTATGCCTCAAAGAACGGAAAAGGGCCTGGTATCAAGATTGCAGAATTATCATAAACAGAAAAGAGGAAACGCCTCAAGATATATGCCATATTTCACATGTGAGATGCCAGTGGGGATGGCGTCTCTCTAACTCATTATCGTCATAACCCAGGAATGAAGAAGGTAACAATAACTGTTGAAACTTCAGTGATGATATAAAGTACAGGAATTTGGGAATGACAAGAAAATAGGAAGGGAAATGAAAACGTAATCGCTATAATTTAATAGCCCGCTGGAACAGGAAGAGATTCCCAGTTCTTTTGCCCCTTACTAGGGTTAGCCACCATTACCTGCAGCCCGCGACGACCACAGAAACCTCCAGTCCCAGCCTTGCGTTTAACCACTTCGTAAGAACCCCCCTTCTCGCCGTTGGGAACCCAGACTTTTTCCTCCACGTCTGCTCCCGCTACTTCGGTCCGGCGGGGGTTGGACCTAGGCATACCGGCAACAGCATTTACAATAGAATGGGCCAAGGAATAGAGCCTTTCAAATCTTCGAGTGACACCAAGCCATGCCAAAGTTTGTGTGTCGTATGCAACTCGAACGTAAGGATTCATGTATATGCCTGTATCGACGACTGGTTCGTTATTGGATTCATAAGGTGGTTTTTGGATATCTGCGTGGATCAGGCAGCATTCTGAAGCATCCCAGTAGAGGTCCGACTCTGCGCGGAACCTGGCTACCGAAGACGCGCGAGGCACTGGGTCATCATCCCTCCGTCCCTGCGCTTTACGTTGCCCGGGTTGTTCGGTTTTCCCCTGCTGGAAAAACCTTGCATCAAATGCGACCATTCCCCCCCAGCAACTCCTCACACGGACGGCGTCCTTTTGATCAAGCACATCGTGCCGGCTCTCAGCCTTCCCTGCATTAGAGAACCACGGGTAGAAAGGAACTCCCATCGAGAAACCCTCCAGGTCCCTCGTGGCAAAGGTATCATAAAATTTAAACGGGTTGATGAAATCAACAGCGCAGGCGGCACGGTACTGTGCGGTGCCGCTTTTGTCCATGTTTGTAGAGAAGAGGAGCTGGAGGGCGTCAATGGGATCGAAGACAACATCATTGAGGTATAGGAGTTTATCGAACCGATCGCTAGCCGGATCATCGAGGGGCCGGAGTGCTCGGTTTCGCGCCTCAGCTAGATAGGCTATCCGTTTTATGCGCTCCGAGCCGTCTGGTAATGTGATATGAGACACTGAATTTACATCCATGCGCTCCTCGTAGACGATTGACCGCTTGCATTTGATTTTGTCTTCAAACTCCCTGAGTGCGGTTTCGCCCTCCAATCCACTGTTGCTCTCATATATGCTTAAGAATACGTTATCATCCCCCAATAAGCTGATAAGTTCAAGAATATTTTCTCCCCATCTCCCCCGTGCAAGCGCGCCATCTCTATCGTATAAGCTGGCGGCAACGAACACCTTTTCGTTTCGCGGGTTCCCCCTGCCTGGGGACTGTGAATTCAATACGGTATGTCGGAGGGAATTGTAATGGACGGGAGGATGTGTATAGGAAGGGCGGATGATAAACGTGAGGAGCGCGAGGGCGGATATTATTCCGCAGGACGCGAAACAAATAAAACAGAGCCGGCGTAAGGTAAGACGACGGCGAAACGTAGAATGCTTGCTTTTCTTCCAGGAAGTTTGGCCTGGTCGGCGACCTCGAGGGGGATGCTGTTGTCCGGTGAAGAATGGGAGGAGAGAACGTAATCGGGATATCAGAGAAGCGGCTTGGAGTGGATAGCTGTGGCTGGATGTAGGATGAGGAGATTCGAAATCGGCAGCGTCCAGGTCAAAGCTATCTCGAGACTCGAGGGACGGACGGTTGAGGAGTTCATATTCATCTGGATGAAGCGGTCGTGAAGACATTGCTGTGTGTGTGGGACGGCATAGATGTCTAGACATCCAGCGTGTTGACGAAATATTTGCAGGCGTTAGTTCGCCCGGTCAGCAGGAATCATATGCGGAGACAATTTACTCTGCACTCCACAAGTTGTACGAAGAAACCATCGATCGTCCAAATTTTCTATGTTTTCTTTTTCGATGTAGCACTTATGAATTTCGTGGAAGTGGAGCCTTTGCGAATCACTTCGGACTTGGTCACACTTTCTCTGTCTCACATAGCTCAGCGTCGGGCCCCGATTTTCGCATTGTACTGTACCTCTATCCCAACTACTGAATAATGCTAAACAATCACAATAAGTTGAACTACCTTTCATACTGGATCAAAATTGCCCTTGACCTTACAGATGCATGGACTACATCAGCCTCCAACTGTGCCGTCCTTCGCCCAGTGTCTTAGGATATCTATTTGTATGTCATAGCATATATCATAGGATTTCCTGGTAGTTCGAGCAGTTTCCTGCCAAAGTCGTATAGCTACCCCACATGGAGGTCTATCCCAGCTATGCCCAGACATCCGACAAGGAGGGCATGAAGGGCACGAACACATTACGTGTGTAACGGGTTTGTGGGTCCTAGACAAATTCCTCGCAAACAATCTCCAAATGAACCTCTCGACAGGTTCATGAATAATTTGAATTGGCTATAATACTCCAGAGGGCCTGCATCCCGCCGAGCCGTGCCATCACCATTAATTAACCCCGCTCGATAAAACCCCAATACCATCCCAGGATAACCCCCAATCAAACCCAAGAAACCAAAGACAAACAACATGTCCGATCTCAAGTTCACAAACTCAACCCAACCGGTGCCCCCCGCCGCGAACCTGAAAACAGGATTCGTCATCGCCGCCAACCCCTCCACGGACGTCTGGGCAAAACCCCCTTCCACCCACCGCTTCAACGGGCCCATCCTCCACAAGACAGCTCCCCTCTCCAGCTTCCAGCGATCCAGCGTACACATCCATGGCGAGTGGACGACCCTCTACGACCAGGGCGGGCTGATTCTGGTCATGAACGGCGCCAACGGGACGCAGAAGTGGGTCAAGGCTGGCATCGAGTTTGTCGACGACAAGCCGTATGTTAGCGTCGTGGCGAAGGATCAGTGGGCGGATTGGAGTCTGTTTCCGCTGACGCCTGGGGAAGGGGCGGGCGCCAGTGCGCGGATTGAGATGGCTCGGGAGAAGGATACGTCATTGTGGATTTATTTGGTTGAGGGCGGGGAGAGAAGACGGATTCGTCAGATTACCTGGGCATTTGCGGACGAGGAGAGGGTTGCGGAGTGTTGGGCTGGGGTGTATGCGGCGAAGCCGGCGAAGGAAGGTGGTGAGCTTGTGGTTACTTTTAAGGAGTTGGACATTGAGCTATCGGCATGAGAGAGTCCGTAGGGGGCTAGATTTTGTTTTTGATGTGGATGGGCTGGTTCAGAGAAAATGGAGTTTTTGTTACATGCGTCTTGGTTGATATATTGGCGATAGCTAATCTTCACATGGCGAGGAGGAAGTTGTATGTTATGATAAGTTCATAACCCTCTACATACTGCTTTTGAGCTGCACGTTACATGGCAAACTATGGTCACGACAAACGGCAGATGCTCTGCTCTATTATTCAAAAGGCGGAAAATGATAGTAACTGGCAGAAGTAGCCAGGGGCACTCTGATCAGCCAGATACTAGTCATTGGCTTTGCGCTGTATGAATTGAATTCGTGCCTGGAAGTAGAGATACTCCTGGCAACAAATAATGTCGCCATTGCTATCGAGCTGATATGCCCCTGAAGCAAGCCGGTTGGCCATATCAATTGTCGCCTGGAGCGAGTGGATGGATATCTGACTTCTCGCAGGGGTACTAGTAGTCATAAGAAAGCCACTCCACAACATAACAGAAGCTCCACTTCATATCAGAGTACAAAAGCCTCGCAAAACGGGGGTTATTGTAGAAATCAGCGCACCATCTTTGGATAGATGTAAATGTGGCATGGGGGACGAGGACATGGCCCCTGCTGGGTTATCTGATCTTACTAGTTCAAAAGAAGCTAGCTCTGAATTACTTGATGGGCAGGCCCCGATCGGCCCGATCTGAAGAGAGAAGGTTGATTCTCTTATCCCAAAGGCAGAGCTTTAGATGCTCGGCTGCCGTTAGCCATTACTACATCCTGCCCAGGCTTCTTTTTATGAAATGAAAAATCAATATCATAAATAGTCATCATAAGTAATGCATCATTCTTTTTGAAGAATATTCTAAATGATTTTCATGAAAAGTCATCATCTATTCATCTTTCAACACACTTTTGAATTTCTCATTCTCTCAGCTTAATAATAGTAATGAGACTCTTTCTCATATTTCTTCAATAGTAGGCTCATAATCGGTAACTTCCGCACTGCCAAAAGCTTGGTGCCTTGAGTCCTCCACTTTCTTAGAGCTCAACAAGTTTTGTGATGTTTGCTTGCTGTTTTGCCACCCATCCTTTGAGCAGCTCCTTCAGATGATTGATCCGATCTTGTGTAGGGTAATTTGAATGCTGGCATGTACAACGATGGCAAGGCGGGTAGAAAAGGTGAAAGAATGAGAGAGAGGAGGAAGAGCTTTGAAAGGAGGGGGAAGGTTTGATGCAGGGAAGCAGAAAGCCGACCCCGCGAAAAACGCCACCCGACCTTTTTAGCAGCTCGGATTAGTAATGCCCCTCATCTTCGTTAGTTAGCTTGCTGCAATATCAAATAATGCATCTGCCAAACATTTGGAGAGGACACAAATTATAATCCAGTTGTTGTTGAGTTCCGATCATTCATATGTCCTCCTTATATAACATTAACACACACAGAAATATCTTGCCTAACTCAAGCACAGTAACCATGGCTCCATGGTTGGAGGATACAGACCCGGCGCTCAACGCATTATCAAAAACAGCTCCCAAGCTCATCGCCGCAGAGCCTGGTACGTTGGTAAAATTGACTCTCGCATTTTCTATTCGACCGCATAAATGATTTGCATGCCCTCCTATTTTAACGCTAATGCTTGTCACACAGAACACTGCCCTGGCCCCGAGTCCGACCAAGCAGGCAAAAGCGATGCATGCAACGGTTGTCCCAACCAAGCCATCTGCGCCGCCGCTCCTAAGGGGCCCGACCCCGACATCCCAGTAATAACCGCCCGCCTTTCCTCAATCCGACATAAAATCCTCGTCCTGTCAGGAAAAGGCGGGGTGGGGAAGTCGACATTCTCCTCACTGCTCGCGCAGGCGTTCGCGTCCAACCCGGCCTCGACCGTCGGCATCATGGACACGGATATCTGCGGGCCGTCGATCCCAAAAATGATGGGGGTTGAGGCGGAGACAATCCACATCACCAACGCGGGCTGGAATCCCGTGTGGGTGTCAGACAACCTCTGCGTGATGAGCGTGCAGTTCATGCTACCAAACCGGGACGATGCGGTGATATGGCGCGGCCCGAAGAAGAATGGGCTGATCAAGCAGTTTCTGAAGGATGTTGAGTGGGGGGAGCTGGATTACCTGATCGTCGATACCCCGCCGGGCACGTCGGACGAGCATCTTTCGGTGAACTCGTTCTTGAAGGAATCGGGGGTCGACGGGGCGGTGGTGGTGACTACACCGCAGGAGATGTCGTTGTTGGATGTGAGGAAGGAAATTGACTTTTGCCGCAAGGCCGGGATTCGCATCCTGGGGCTCGTGGAGAATATGTCCGGTTTTGTCTGCCCGAAGTGTACGCATGAGTCTCAGATCTTCCGAGCTACGACCGGTGGCGGTGCAAGGCTGGCGAAGGAAATGAGTATCCCGTTCTTGGGCGCTGTGCCGCTGGACCCGAGGGTGGGGATGGCCTGCGATTTTGGGGAGAGCTTCATGGACAATTTCCCTGATAGCCCTGCGTCTGCTGCATTGAAAGAGGTGGTGAGAAGCATTGGGAAATTTGTCGGGGAAGATCCTGATGAAATTCTTCCTAATGCTGGAAGAACTTAGAACGATGATTTCACATCGTTCTAAGTATGATTTTTTTGCTTTCTCAGAATAAAGCTTAATGAATTGCTATTCAAGGGCGTTAATATGGGCATATGAGGGAGGAATCGACATATCGATCTTAGGTGCATTTACAACAGGAGCATGGCGTTGGGAATATTTTCATAGACAGTTTTGCGCATTCACTTGGAGGATGGTATTACTTTTCTCCCCTCACTTTTCCCTGTATATTAAGGAATGATGATGACATTGGATCACCGTTAAAACAGGAATAAATGCCAGTTATACGATGCTCTTCTGGTAGAGATATTATACACCCATGCTTCGTTCAATATTCGTTCAATATCAACCCCGTCCGCCAGGCTATCTGGTCGACTATATCACCCTGTATACTTCCATTTCTTTACATGCAACGTGCAACGTACAACTTGTATGCACAATGTACCATTTTAGCGGAAAGGCATACATCATCCACCTCATTAGTAACTTGTTTCGGATCATTCCAAAAACGGCCAAAATGCCTGCAAAATCCGCTTCACCAGGCATGTCCAGAACTCGTCTGAAATTGCCGCTTGTGGGGCGTATGAACTCTCTTACGGGTATGTAACTCGTTCTGTACCATGATTCTGAGATTGAGAGGATATGACGAGGGCGACAGGGAAAATATGCGGGAATATTCATGTCAACGGGCTTCAAGAATCGTTTTATATTGAAAAGAGAAGATGTTCTAGATGTGCTGAATAAGAGAACAGACGCAACTTTAACAGGATTTTGGGAATCAGTGTTAGGATTGTCACATGTAAAGCATTTGAAGGCGGGCAGGGCGCTTCAAGGTCTGTGGCAAGCAGATGTGGCTTGTGTTGCATGAAGCGGGCCCGTAGATGTCTAAACTTGGAGCCAGTGAATGCTGGAAAAGGGATTCCTTGTTGGCGATTCAACTGCTGCAAAAGATGGACCACAGAATCCAAAGGACGACGGATGGATGCGAGTGCTTTGAAAGAAGGTTAGCAATGACATTGTTTGAAAGCAGAACGATGAAACACCGGAGTGGGTAGGGCGTCTCAGCAGGGATGCGTTTCTTTGACTTGACGTTTGCTGATTTGCCCGCACGGTGATTGCAGTTCCATCCATGGGGAATGTTTCAATCACCAGCGGTTTCGAGCCGGTTGCACCCAACCGGTGTGCTTGGAGTCTTGCGATGCTTATTGGCAGCGACTCCCCGGCCGCTAATCAAGTTGCTCGGCGTTGGTCAGCCACGATCAACACTCTTGATAAGTGCTAGTACAAGTACTATCTGATTCTTGCCCCTCTCTCCATTCAACAACGCAAACTTTTCATTGACCCTCGAGTGTTAGGCAAGCATGTGCCTGACCATGCCTGACCGAGCCTGGCCCCGTTTGTTGTGGCCCGCCTGAAATCTCAACTCTCTGAACGCGGAGCTTCCTTCACAGCTGAATGGCTGGAGTATCACATAAACTGGCTCCTGGTGGGATTTCAGCGCGGCATGATGATGCGCAAGCGACAGGGACCTGGCCAATGGAGCGCGGCGTCAACATTCTTCAAACCAAACATCCCCCTGAGGCCCTGATTGCATGAGCATCGTGTCAGACCAGTGTGGCACCGACAACTTGGCAAGGCCATTTTGCCTGTTAGATATGGGATGAGAAGTCCTTGATGGCGCGGAGCTGGGATCTTTTTGTTACTGTGAATCGTAATGCCGGCGCCCAGGGTGTGGCGGCTCGGGAAGATCCCTATAGATATGATATGGATATGGGGTTAATCTCCGTCCCATTCCTGTTGATGTGATTATATAGCCTTTGCGTATTAACCCTTTGGGAGAGGCTTGGAGGTTATTTCAGGACCATTATTTTCTTTCTTTAGCCTTTTGGGCCAAGCGCCCTTGTCCTATATTGCTTTCTCTCTGTGACTTCATCTTTCTTACTCTCTTTCTCATTGTACGCAGTTTCTTCTTTTCTGGCGCATTCCGCTCTCGATCCCTCGCGCTATATGCTTTCACACCTCCAACGCCTCAAATCTCCCGCTCTCTCATTATTTTCTGATTAACACGGTCTCTCTGTATGACTCTTATGGGGTCATAGTTTTCACATTCTTTACTGCTACTGTTTGCCCTTCTTTTTGTGCTGAGTGCGTTATACACAACCGTTCTTAAGAACGGTTTGTGTTTTTTCTACATCCCGCTGAAGCGTGTGTTTGCGTGTGGGTGCGCATCTATCTATCTATCTTTCTCTTGCGTCTGGACGCGACTTACATTCTTTCATTTCTCATTGGGCTGGGCCATTCTTCTTCATCTATCTTCCGTGTCTATATCTTATTTTACATAAACAGCGGACAAGATGCAGTGGATACAGGCACTGCTGTACCTATATCTCCTCTCCTCCCCGGCCGTGCTAGGGGCTCCCACGCAACAATCACAACTGAAGAAACGAACATTCAAAGTCCATCGGATACGTCAGGTAGATTATGTGCCTAACGGTCTAGCAGCGGTCAGAAAGGCATACGCCAAGTTTGGTATCATTGCTACAGATATCAACTTCGGGTCTTTAGATCTCAACATTTACCCAACTTCAGAAGATCGCCAGGCTGTAAACAAGGCAGACGAACCAGATGAAAATGGCGCTGTCACCAATGTCCCGGCGAGAAATGACGTTTTGTATCTGGCCCCCGTAACAATTGGTGGCCAAGAGTTTGTGATGAACTTTGATACCGGTTCGTCAGACACGTACGTTCATACCATGATCCCCAGAGCATGGAACTGTGATGCTATACGCAGGCTAGGGAGTTGCATTTATACATGGCCATGAACTAACAAATATACATACTCCTCCTTCTATCTCTTTACAGATGGGTATTCAATACTAAACTTGACCCACGCGTATCTGCTGGCCACTCAGTTTTCGATCCGGCAAAATCCAGGACATTCCAGCTACTCGAAGGCTCTACCTTCAACGTCACGTATGGAGACTCCTCCTTCGCACGGGGTGGAGTTGGAAAAGACACAATCGACATCGGTGGTGCAACAGTTCGAAATCAAGCCTTCGGCCTTCCAAACCAGATCTCAGAGTCATTTCTCACCGACGAAGCCTCCGACGGCCTCGTTGGCCTCGGGTTTACAAAGATTAATACAATGAAACCGGAAAAACAAACCACATTCCTCGAAAATATCGCGCCTGATCTTCAAGAACCCGTCTTCACTGCCCAACTTAAAGCGCAGGCTCCTGGTACCTATGAATTTGGCACGGTTGACAAAAGAAAGTTCACTGGTGACATCGTTGATGTCCCTGTAGACAACTCCCGGGGTTTTTGGGAAATCAAATCGAGTTTGTTTAGGGTTGGCGATGATGGCAACATCCTCACCGTCGAAAATGGCGTGACCACCGCGATCGCCGATACGGGCACGACGCTGATGCTAGTGAATAAGGAGATCGTGGACGCGTATTACGCGAAGGTTGAAGGGGCGGAGTTGTCCCCGAATGCCGGTGGCTTTATATTCCCCTGCAGCTCGACACTGCCGGACTTGTGGGTGTCTCTAGGTGATACACATCTGGCAAGGGTATCAGGTAGTTTATTGAATTTCGCTGTAGTGGGGACTGACACAGCCACCAACACGAATCGTAAGTGTTTGCACCATTATCCTTATCATATATTTTGATTTTAGCTTTTGGTTTTGCCCCAGGACTTCATACTCGCGGCTAAACCCCCTTTTTCCACACCCAATCCATGCTAACGGCTATCTCTTTTGTTGTTATAACCAGTCTGCTTCGGTGGTGTCCAATCCAACCAAGGCTCTAAACTTCAAATCTGGGGGGATATATTCTTCAAAGCACTCTTCGTTGTATTCGATCTGCGAGGCCCGAAACTCCGAATAGCAGCGCACGCTTAAGAAGGAACCGAAAAAACGATGGGGCCAAGAAGAAGACTGAATAATGAAATCGAACCATTTATTATCTCTTATCGAGAGATTTCTAGAAGACGTGATCACATACATATGACAAACGTGCATTCCATGTCTTACCTTTCATAATCTCCCTCAACCCCCCATCTTCTTCGTTCCGACAAATGAACTAAGACAATCGGCGAAACGCCCTGCATGCCAGTTCCGTGAATGATATCGCTTGGTCTTCTCCGTTTCCCGCGATTCCACCATATTAACGAGGGACGGGGGAAGTAGACGAAGAGGGAAACAAGGAAGCAAGAAACCAGAACTGCGTCATCAACATGGTCGATCACCCAAGAAAGACTTTTTCAGCTTTATCGCCCTTCAAGACCTACTTGGTTCCATTCACACGTATTTCCTGCGACGCAACTTTTTTTTCCCTTTTCCCCTGTTTTTATATGTATCTGTATTTAAAGCATAGATATATTCTTGCTGGGAGTGTCTGCTCCTTTTTTTCCCTGTACATACGATTGCTACACCGATATCTGTTCTCTTGGTGCGGATTTCTTCGTGTAACCCTACTATGATAAAGGAGAGCTGGCGAGTTCTTTTGTTGTAAATAAATATGTTTTGTCGGAACTAATAAAGTCCGAATATTGCCCCAAATACTGAATATCGATAGAACAATTGAATTGCTTATTATAACTCCACTAATTACATGAAAAATAGGCAGTATTTATAAGGAAGGTCATGCTTAGATATATGCAAGAGATAGCACTGAGACCTGGGTGAGCATTGCCAAGTTTTATATAGTTGGACATTCCACATTGCTGCTCAAATCTTCTCGAATCTTTGATAGTAGAACTTACCAAGTTCTTGACATGTTTCGAGTATGGAAGAACCTGTTTTGATTTTATTATCTACCCATGGCAGCTCTCTGGGCCCTTGGACAACCTGAGACAGCATAACCATTTCAACATTTCGACTTCTTACTTTGATTTCCATCCAACCCAACATATCAACAACAGAGCTATAGAGAGTAGAATTTCATATACTATAGACGGTAATAGTCTTTTCATTCTCGAAGCAGTATATCTCAACAGTGTACATCCCCGATGAAGGCTTGGAAAACGCTATATACTAGAGAGATAAGGAAGAATAGGTAATTCTGATAGATATTGTCTTAGTTATTTAAAATCAATATATCATTTCACACTTCAGTGTAAAAAGTGATATAAATTAGTATCGGAATATATATATTGAGGCTCTTTAACGATGTGACGGTAAGCCAGGGGCAGAAATGGTGGCCTTTACCACTTGCTTTTTGGCCTCCTAGCTAACTGTCCAACCCTGTAGCCCTAGGTTTGATGAGGGTAATGCTTAATTAAGGGTCAAAAGTACCGGAGGATCAGTGGGCCGTGAGATTGCTCACCTTGTTCTTGAGGTGGTGCTTATCAGGGTCCGCGGAGCAAGGGAGCTGAAACCATTAGCTAGTGAAAACAAACATGGTGATGCTGGTTCACCCAGATCCCTAATGATAGAACTTGACAGAGCTGGGCAGAGGGATCCATTTGCCGATGGTACAATACAATCATGTTCAGGAAGCTCATAATAGCGTTAAGATGCTATGCTTTGACTACATGATGGTAAATAAAACGAAGTAAAGCCAATAGTGATAGCATGTTTCATCATCCACGGGATCAAAACACATTGGCATAAATTTCGTACGCCATTCTTCGAAAAAAAAAAAAAAATCATCAGCCGGTCTGTTCCCAGCAGTCAATAACTGCCATTACTTTGGGCTTCGGGTCTCACGATAACAGGATATTTGGCGGGGAAAAAATTCATCATGCGCGAATGCAATGGGGTGTTTCAATGTTGATATCCATTTGGCAGATGTCTTGAAATTCCTTGACCAGATCTGGACCTTGGAATGGCCCTGAGAGTTTGGGGTAGGTTTGAGAAGGTAATCTGTCAACGGCTTCCTGCCGTGGCTACCTATGTGTTGCGAGAACCCGGGTTAGGAATTGCTTGCCCGTTGCGCTCGAGGAGGGTTGCCTGCAAGTTCAGAGTAAACAGCTTGTTTCTCATCTTCGTTCATATCACCTCATCTCAACCGCAACCCCAAACCCTCAACCAAGGACGTGTAAATAACGTATCACCTCCATCCTTCACCCAACCAAGAACTCCGGGGACTGGCACCTGGCTGCGGAGAGCGTTGCGCACCATTATTTGAGTCTGAGCTTCAATAGTTGTAACATGGTTCCCATACATGACGAATAGTCCAAGGGACGGGGTTTTTACCTCCAGGGTTTTGCGTTGATGGCTCTAATCTCAGCCGGTGTAGGAAGAGACAAAGCTCGTCTCTCTTTAGAAAAGCTAGATTCCGGAAATATATATTTGATCTTCTCGAAACTGGTTTCGGCATCACTGGAGCTGGGCCTCAGTGCTGAATTCTCCAAAAGGCGGCATTGGGCTCCGATGCCGCGTAGCTTGCGATGTCAGTATGCGGTGGCTTGTTAGAACTTAACCACTGGGCTCAAGGGAGAAATTCCCCGATGAGCCGGGTTTTAACTTCACTATTTTCATGGCTTGAAATCGAGCAGGGAACTACCCTACGGAGCACTGTGTCTCACGCATTGTCGCCCAGTTAGAAGCCCTTATGACAGTAGTGCTTATCAGGCTTGTGAAGGAGCTAAAATATCTTACTGCCAGAGCATCTTCATACAGCCATCGAACCCATCTGCTTTGAAATAGGCTTTAGGATGCGAGATCTTGGTCCTTGTGGTTTCTAACCCTGGACGCCCCCCAATTCTAAAGACCCTGATTACACATACCTGACGTAGATAGCTAACCAAGGACGACGAAATAGCTGACTATCGGGCTTTATCATATCATCAGTCCCTGTAGAAACTAGTATCATCCCATGTAGCCCTCAGCAATCAACTTTCCAAACGGATTTTTAGCTATCAAGAGAATCGTAGTATTATTGAACGAGTAAGAGGTAGATCCTTTAATGATGAGTATTGAGCTGATCTGAAATTGACTCAGCATTCAGAATAGTTATCTGTGATGATAACACGCGTCCTAATCTCTCGTCCCGGAGATCCTGCCACCGCGCCAATTTGCCGTCGCTGCGATTGGTATGGCATTCTTAGAGCTACACCAGCATAGGTGAAGTGGCATCGCGAGGAGCGATGTGCGACGGCTCAGGCATCAAGGATGTGATATTAGATAGCCGTTCGGTGACTTCTGCCGGCGTAGGATCGATTACACAGGCGAGGGCGGGATAAGACAGCACCATCCCTGGAAGGGGGGAGGAGGAGGTGGTGCATCCGGGAGACAGAGGAAAAGAAAGCGAAAGTGCGTGTTCGTTGCGAGGGTGCGAGACTGGGATTAAGAGATCTGCGCGGATCGGCGTCAGCTGGATTGCTTCGAACTACAACACTACCCTGTAAGTTCCCAACATCATGCCTTTGGATTCCACACACAAATATAAATGCAAGAAATCAAATATTATATACTCAGAGATTTCTTCACCACTAAACTTCAATGCTCATTAACAGGATTGTTTTTTTAGAGTAGATGTGGTTGACTACGAGCTAACTACTTAATAGCATATGCAACATGATTGAATAATGGATGCAGTGATATTATGATATCAATGAGTCAATGATAAACTTAACTACTTAATACCTCTACTATGATCAACTAATGAAAACAAGCTTTATGCTATCGGAACTTCATTTCATATGAGTTGGCTACTAATACGGAGCAGGCAGGGATCTTGATATCAATAACATCAAACTTCATGCAGGCCATGGAGCGGCGATTCAGCCCTGGACAGGCAGGGAGACAGGGAGTGTTCAAGATTGATGACCACCCAGCGCATTTTCAGCTCCCAGCTGGGACCAGGTCGAACAGCGAACGATTGGGGCCTGGCATGCTACTTGACCTGCTCTGAGTCTCCATAACAGAACATTGACGAGAAGACTCAACTCTTCCTCGAATGCATTCCATATATCCCCATTAGCCTCCACGATGACTTTCAACGCTCTTTTTACAACAGTGACCACGGCCCTACTGGTTAGAAACATTTCCATGTTATTGCCCAGGTGTATTGTCGCTAATCACCCCTTCAGCTGCCTATCCTCATCGCTATCAAAACTCTCTACTTCCACCCACTCTCTCGCTACAATGGACCAACACTGTGGGCCATCACCCGTCTCCCGTACATGCTTGCCTTTCGATCCGGAAAGCTAGCTCACAAGGTCAAACACTTCCATGAAGTATACGGTGATACTGTCCGCGTGGCCCCCAATGAGGTATCCTTCATCAACCCCAGCTGCGTCAAAGATATCTACAACCGTCGCCCGAGTTCCGAATTTAAATCGCTTCCTAAGGACCCCATCCGTCAACCTCCACCGCAGCCGGGCCAACCGATTTCTATACTCGAAGCCGGAGACGAGGATCATGCACGAATACGGAAATCGTATGCATCTCTGTTCAGTAGCAAAGCCTTGGCCGCTCAGGAGCCCTTGGTATCGTCGTACGTCCACAAGATGATATCGCAGCTAAAACTTCAAACGGGTGAATCCAATACTACAGTGGTTGACCTCCAAACTTGGGTAAGCTATTGTACGTTCGACATCATCTGTTCACTGAGTTTCGGGGAAGACTTTGGCTGCCTTGAAAACAACAGATACCACGAATGGGTCGGAATGCTCGTCCACTCTTTAAAAGGAAGAGTGCAACTTGCGGCGTGCCGCTTCTACCCGTGGCTCTTCAGGCTTCTGCTCAAGAGGATCCCTAAGTCAGCGATGTCCCTGATGGCGAAACATCAAGCAACAACGCGTGAAAAGGTGGATAGGCGGCTAAGCTCAACTGTCGACCGGCCGGACTTTCTCTCCCATCTCCAGAACTCGAAACACCAGCTCTCGCATGCTGAAATCGTGACAAACTCAACTACGTTTGTTTTTGCGGGAAGCCATACCCTACAAACTGCTATCACCGGGATTCTCTTTCATTTGCTTCACAACCCTGAGAGTTTGGCAAAGGTAACAGAGGAAGTGCGTACCAGCTTTGCCACGACAGAGGATATTGGATTTAGAAACCTGTCGAAGCTGCCTCTTCTAGATGCTGCAATCACGGAGGGCATACGCCTTTCCTCACCAGTGCCATTAGGATTAACAAGACTCGTCCCGGAAGGAGGACACACCATCAACGGCGAATTCTTTCCTGCAGGGGTGCGTCATAAGCCCTCCACCCCCACCCCCACTGGAAACAAAAGCTGACTACAACAACGCAACAGACCATAGTCTCATACATGCAGTGGGCTGCCAATCTCTCCGCTTCCAACTTTGCAGATCCCACATCCTTCCATCTAGACCGCTGGCTTCACACTGATCGCGGCCTCTTCGCGAACGACCGACGGGACGCGGTGCAGCCATTTCTCCAGGGTCCGCGCGACTGCATCGGGCAGAACCTCGCGAGGATGGAGATTTCCTTGATCTTAGGCCACCTTCTTTACCAGTTTAATCTCAGCCCCCCAACGGGAGAAGGACATGCCGGGGTGCAAAGGTGGGAGGATCAAGAGACGTACGCGGTTTGGGTGAAATCACCGTTGCTGGTGAGACTGAGTGTGCGATAATTTACTGCACTCTCATCCTTGTCTTCACTTTTCAGCTCAACGCAGCCATCAGGCGAGTTGGATGCAGCACATACTGTCCACTCAATACAAATGCGCATATGTTTCAAGATCAGGCTGGCAAAAGTTGGACCGTCCGTAGATTCTTTAGACGGAAGCTGGCTTTGAGAATATTCAGAGAATGTGCTCATCTGGGTCCCGCTCCCAGTCTTAATTCGATTGTTCAGTCTACTAGCCTTCATATCTAACTTCGTTCAGTACTAAACCATATCAATTACAATCAGAATAGCTCTTTAAGTGAGTTTATTCAATACGGAACCATTCATCCTCTAGCAGTGTTCCAGCTGAAGGCCGATCCCTTGGATCTAGTTTCATGATCTTGAGGATAAAATTCTTGTCCTCTTTCGACACCTCTCTCTCCGAGATTAGCGCGAAAGGTTTCTGCATTCCCGGAGCCAGGGATTGGTGAATGTATGACAAGATATTCAAGGTCTCTGCGCCTGCAATTTCTTGGTAGGAAAGGGGAAACGGGCCGAAGAATTGACACTGACGCATAAGAATCTTGAGTTCATAGTCCTCATGGCCAAAAAGAACGTCCGGTTTGAAGATGAAAAAGTTATCGCCATACATCAAAGCCAAGAGTTACATAAGCGAATGCGACGCATTAGTCCGATCCCCATTGCACACAAGGAGTCCAATATTATGACACTTACCAAAGCACCAAAGGACCATATATCGGTCGGTGTGTCCCATCCTATTTGCAGATGGGCTTCAGGGCTTCTCCATATAGGCGCCCCGATCATATCACCGTCTTTCGCGTATGCCGAATTAGCCGGCACAGTGCTTCCCATATCCGCCAGCTGAACATCGGTGAAACGAATGTCTCCCACCCCATAGTTAACGAGCACATTGTCGGGCTTAACATCTAGCAGCATAGAAAATTAGCTACTGTGAACTTCGCATGTGAAAAGAAGTAAGGATTGGTGACGGAAATACCGGTGTGTACGAAACCATCGGCATGCAGTAACTTTAGTGCCTCGAGGATCCTTTTGGCAATGTATTTGACTTCAGGCGTAGTCAGTTTCTGCGCGGAGGAGGCATTTAAGAGGTGATCATCTAAGTGCCGTAGGACAATTGCTGGAGGATCTGATGGGTCGATAATCTCATCAAGCAGCGGTCGGATAAACGGGGTTCGGTTTTGGAAGCGATATAGGACATCGCTTTCGTTTGTCAGCCGGAAGTGTCGCACGCCTTTGATGATTACGTGCTGTTTGTTTTGGCTCCTGTCTCGTTCAGAAACTTCGCCATTTAGAATCGGAGAGGAACACATTACTTTGCAAGCCACACGCTCTCTTGGAGCTCCTTGGTTATGATGTAGCGGTCTCTTTTCCCTTTAAGCAGTTGCCCAAGGTGGAACAGCCCAGTCATGTTGCCTCTAGGGAGAGTTTAGCAGCATCATGATAAAGCAGATATCCGCTTATAATGAATTTCAAGAAGTATGAACTGCTATCTTCGTGAGCGGGAGTGGTGCTCGAATCTGTTGTCCCCTCTGCTACCACCATGACGCTGGTGCTGATCGAGCTCTTTGCCCCAGCGGCCAAACAGAATCTTGGTTTCCTCAAATAGAGATAAGCGCTGCGGCTGAGGGCGGCTACCAATCGAGCCAACCAATTGTCGTATCTAACGGTGCCATTACCGCGGCTCCGCCCTCTACGCCAGCACCCATGGATCCTCGTTTCAACGTCATGATAACGGTGGATACTAGTACTGCGTGCTGCAAGGAAAGGAGGACTTGCTGATGCTGATTGGAATCAAGATCGCCCCACCCACTGCTAAATAAGGAAATTAGTTTCCTTCAATAGGTGTGGCAAGGCGAACCCACACTATCCGCATTCGCATCCCCGAGGCAGCTAAGATACGATTTTGACCATTTCATCGTCATCACGAAGACGTCAAATGGTTGCTCTGCCACCCCACGCCACTCTAACCTTGACGGCCCGTTGGCTACTAGGTTGTCATTTTCCTTATACAGGTGCTGTCCCTGGGAGCACTAAAAAATGATCTATCCGAATCGACGAGGTGCCGGTGCCGCAAGCTGAGCATTGCGGTCAGAAGGTTTTTCTGTTAGATGGCTCAATTCTGGTGAAAGTCACAGATGAATGGCAACCATTGTAAGGCATTTACATGGTAGACCTCGGTGGAATGACCCCCAAAGGTCATAAACCAGATAAGAGCCAAACCTGCTAGAACTCAACGGTATTGCACGTCTGAGAGTCAAAAACGTCGAGGTGGCCAGGTCCGGCACAAACGCCTCATTGGCTACGAGGTGATAAATAGGGTCCGATGGTTCGACACTAGACCCTTTCTGAGGGGTCACATATTGTCCGTACATGGTTATTAGACCTCCGATACCACAGAAAATACATCTCGCACCAGGCATTGGTTCAATGTGATTGAAATTCAAATGATCTAGATAAAAAGTTCTAATCGAGCGCTTGGGATATTGCCCCACAGACCTGATCCATAGTCTGAAACCCATCCTTGAGCCAACACCGAAGAATGATATCACCCAATAAGATACCTGTTGTGTCTGCTAATTCTTCCTTGGGCGGCCAATAGGGAAACCACATATCGACACCATTACCATTACCTCTTGGGGTCCTCTCGGCAATGTCAAAGGGCGCTTTCAAGTTCACAAATACCATGTAACCTTTCCCAGTCATAATCTCATAAATCAGGGACCCAACAGCAGCGATATCAGATTTCTCTGAAGAGGCGTAATGCACATACTCTCCAAACTTCACATCGTCAGGAACTATAGTCGAATTCCCAAAATCAACCATCATCAATGAAAGGTCATCATCGAGGAGAAAATTGCCAAGATGGAAGTCGTTGATAAGAACATGTTTCTCATGTACCCGGCGAACTACATCAGTGACCATCTTAATCCATCGAAGGCGTGTGTCGAGATCAATCTCGTGTGTGTTGAAGTAGTCCTGAGCAGTACCGCCTGACATGTATGGCATCTCGATACCAGCATCCGTCGGCCAAGCAGGTAGTATGCCTTCGACTCGTCCCAGATGTTCGTAGACCTGTTTTTCTCTTCTCAGAGACTCAAGAACCGCCTTGTTGGTATTTTCGCATGGGACTTGTGTTTCTAGGTTCTTGTCCACGAGGTGGGTGCGTAAACGAGGGACTTTCAAAACCGTGTCATTTGAAATCTTAAATACCGAACCAGTAATCCCGCCTCCAATAAACTCCCCAAAGATAGGTGATCCATCGGCACCAAAGATATCTTCATGTGCTGAGCGCGTCGAGGTGTCAAAAGTTGAACGTTGTTGTTGGTTCGAGGTGTCAGTTTCGGCTTTCGGCTGAGAAATAAATGTGGACAGAGCTATTTGAAGCCTCCTGAATAGAGAGATTAAGAAATGCATCACAGCAGAGACAGTGAAAAGAAGTGTGGCTTGACACTGCTGTCAAACAGCGTCAACATCAGAAAGACAGAATAATGAGGTCAAAATCAAGACTATAATTGTCGGGCAGAACCGCCAGCCTCCACGTGACCTCACAAATGGGTGCAATTTGCTTGAATCGGGGTTCAGATTTTGACAAGAACTTTTCAAATCTGGAGTCTCCATCAAGTCAACTTCATCCACTCTCAATGTTATTAATACATTTGTATCATATCCTCAAGAAGTAACTATGACAAGAGGTCATATAGAGGATTACGCAGTAGATTAATCTGTTGGCCCTAGGCTACCTATTACGGACTAGCGCACCGCCCATATATGCCTCAGCCGCCTGCATCCCTGATGGTTGGTTGAAAGTTTTTCCGACCGAAACTTTAAATCCGTTAACGCCCCACCTTCTTAAGCAGCCAGATTCACATCAGAAGCATATTTACCCGCCCATCATATTGTTTCTCACCTCCGATAGCAATCAAGAAAGTCATTGTTCCTATTGTTGAACTGTATGGCGGCCTCTGTTTATGCTGTTGATGGATTATATCCCAGTTCTGACTCCCTCTCAGCAGAGTTGTCAAAGGCCGAGTGGAGGGGATAATCCGACCAACTTGAATTATACTATCCAAGTGATATCAAACGTATGATTGAACTTTCTCAAGGATGTATTCTAATTGGATATATAATGACAACCCTTAGGAAATGTGCGACGAGTTTCATGACGCTATCCAGCGGTTTATTTGCTGGCATTATAAACCACAGTTACCACCTCAAGTCGTGAAATGCAAAGATAATCCCTGCAAGGGCATTATACCTCATTATCTACCATCCCAATCAAGCTTGGAGTTTTGTAGCCAGTGCAATGCGGAAAATGAAGCAAAGGCTGCAAAGGTAGCAAAGGCAGCAAAGGCAGCAAAGCACTCCTAGCAAATTAATGCACACGATGAACCAAATAAGGGTGAAAGGCTGGAAAGTGTGATCTGGTTTCTTTGACCTTGAAATGGTTGAATAGTTGAATATGGGAAAAAGAATAATGAGCGCCATGATACCTTTCCGTTTCGTTTTTATCTCGTTTATGCTTATACGTGAACTTCAACGGTCCTGGCTTCGGACGACATGAAATGAACAATATTCGTACCTCATTTGTAGTTTGAATGGAATCAGTGCACATTTAAAAGGGAGTGGTCAGGTTCAATTATCTCCTACAGCCGAGGATCATCGCTCGTACTGGTCCCGTCCTCCACTATAAGCTCCGATATCCAGGAATGGTAGTCCTCCAGGGTCAACTGGACTACACCTGCAACAAATCTTGGCTGTGGAAGATTTCCATATGAATCTGATCACGAAGGTTGAAGAGGGCGGTGATCCAGCGGTCTTCAGGCGACGGTCCGGTAGATCCCCCAGCGATTTGTTCATCCTAATGATCGCGGTCTTTGCTTCTAGAAGGATTTCTGGTTCCGCTGCAGCAAAAAGACTATCCAACCGAATCTGATTTCTCTCCTCATGAGGGACCACGTCCCACATCACCTTGTCGCCCACACTACTGATTCGAATGAAGAGGAAGGTTATCAGCAATGCCTATAGCTTCACCAACGACTGCTCAGGCTATATGGCATGCAGTGGCAGAGCAGGCTCCAGCACGGCTTCAAAGCCAAAACCAGCAAAATAATTCCACAAATATCCCAGGGAGAAGGAATGGAGCACTCAGGCAGATACCACAGCTGGTATTGGTGGATTCACCGTCCGCAGCCCATAGAGAATCTGACATCTGCTGCAGGAATTCTTCCAAAGTTGACATTTGGAAAGGATATCAAAAGGTGCTAGAGAACATTGAGCAAGATAATCCAGGGCCGACAGGTGGAGGAGAGGAATAAAGGAAGATGAAACAACAAAGTACGGGGAGAAAGGAAGAAGGGGAGATGAGTTGGACAGACTGCGAAACTTCTTCCATGGCCTTCAACGGCTGTCCGCCCCCGCTGCTGTGTATTCGAGTAAGTGATGCCATTGTGATATCTAAGTCTGTACCCGGACCTTCCTTGGCCTGGCTTACAATTATTATCTTCTCTCTCCTCTGCTTCTGAGTATTCTTTGAGATAGATAAAATTAGCAGTTATAAAATTATTTACCAAGAAAGCTAGCCACTTGTCCATCAGATGTGGATCGCTCGCTTAGTTCCCGCCAAACGTCAATCCGGAAAAAACAAAAAAAATCTCCACCTCCAGCTAGCTAACGAGATGAATCATTGTTTCCAAACAGCCACTTTTCCCTTCTTCCCATGTTATCTAGTAGCCTCACTTGCTTGCGAGTTAGGAAAATAGTAGTAGCCGTCAATCTGAAACCTCCTACGTTCGTTCGTCTCCTGCGGCAGCCTGAAACCCCGCAACAGCTCGCTGTCAGGCCACAATTCACCCCGCCATCCTTATCCTCAAAAATACAACTGCTTCTATCTCGCGCTTCGACGTCGCATCACTATTACTCCTCTTTGAGTAATCGGACACAAATTTTCTCCCCGCACTCTCCCCTCCAGCCAACTCTCCAGGTCGCAAACATGGCTACCGCGGCAGCGCCCATGACCTCCCTTCTCTCCCTACTATATCGTTCCTTTCCCCGTGCCGTCCCATCCACCTCTATCGACCTCGACCTGCAAAAGGTCTCGCCTAAGATCTTCCCATCCTGTGTGTACAGCGATGCCGAACAAGTTGAAATGGACCAATGGCTAGTAAACATCGCCTCAGCCACTGACATACTGGCAAAGGCCGACTCTACTGCGCTATCTGAGTTCCTAACAGCGCTCAACAAGCATCTAGCTACCCGCACAACACTGCTGGGCACGAAACCGTCTGTCGCGGATATTTCGGTGTATGCGGTCCTTGGCCCTGTAGTTGAAAAGTGGAGTGCGGATGAGCGTACGGGGGAGAACGGATATCACCATATTGTGCGCTATATTGACTTCGTGCAAAATGCGCCGCTCTTTGGGTTGAAAATCCCTGCGGAGGAGAAGATCGAGATTGACGTGGATGATGTGAAGGTTGTACCGAAAGTGTTGCAGACGCCAAAGGAGGAGAAGGAGAAAAAGAAAGAGAAAAAGGCGACAGGACAGGGTGGTGCTGAGAAGAGCATTGTCGTCGGCCGTGGAAAGAACAATAGTAACAGCAATAGTCAATCAGAAAACGGAAAAGGAAAAGGAAAAGAGGCCGCTGAGCCGGCCGCAACAGGGGCCGTTGACCCCCCGCGCGAAAAGAAAGAGAAGAAACAAAAACAGCCCAAGCAGCAAAAACAGCCTGCCGCCCCCGTCGCCCCGCTCTCCCCGTCCCTCATCGACCTTCGCGTTGGCCACATCCTCCGCGCCGTCAATCACCCTAACGCTGACTCCCTCTACGTCTCCACAATCAACTGCGGTGACGCCCCAGGCACAGAGAACACATCCGTCGACGAAGAAACGGGCCTGACAGTCCGGACCGTCTGCTCTGGCCTCAACGGCCTAATCCCACTAGAAGAGATGCAAAACCGCAAGATCGTCGCTGTCTGCAACCTGAAGCCCGTCACGATGCGCGGCATAAAATCCGCCGCCATGGTCCTAGCGGCGTCTCCCAAGAGCGACGACGCGCATGCCGGGCCCGTCGAACTGGTCAACCCCCCCGTTGATGCCCAGGCTGGCGAGCGCGTCTTCTTTGAAGGGTGGAGTACCGGGGAGCCTGAGAAGGTGCTTAATCCTAAGAAGAAGATCTGGGAGACGTTCCAACCTGGATTTACGACCACGGACGCGTTGGAGGTGGCGTTTGATAGCTCGCAGGTGCCGCAGCTGGCGGAGAAGGAGGGAGAGGCGAGTTCTACTCCGGTTACGGTCGCTACGATTGGGAAATTGGTTACGAAGTCCGGGGGGCTGTGTACGGTCAAGAGTTTGAAGGGGGCCACTGTGAGATAATGAGACGGTATAGTCAGGTTGGTGATGTGTTTGCTTGCCATATTAGTTAGGTTGATAGTCTGTCTGCCCTTGCCTCTGTTGCAGTTTCAACTGGATGGAGTATTGACGTTGATATGACGGCAGATATGGGACAAGAAACGACGAGAGACTTCTCTTATAGCAAAAAGGCTTTGAGAGAAGCATAGACATTGTGATGAGAAATTTTTGAAAATGAAATGAAATGAAATTTAAAAATACGAAATAAATACATCTGCTCCTTGACATCTCGCATGGTTTTGAATCTTTTTGTTTGACTCCCCTTTGGTTTATCATCGGCGGAATCTATATGGGATATCCAGAGACATATAGATATTATCACTACAGCACCATTCCCCCACATGTTTGCTTTTATCCACTCGTCACCAATATTCTTCACTGGGTTTGTTTCTGGGCTGAGGCTTTTAAGGGCTTCCCGTGAGCCATTGACGACACACGGTACGAATTTGTGATCATAACCCAGGTTGATTGAGGAGGAATTACTACATTGTCTCGTTTTTAACGCCTTTGGCCACCTGAAATCTATCATGGCCTTTTTCTACGGAAAGGGGTCTTGGATTTCCACGTACCACCAGGCTGTGGCGGGGAATGAAAGCCTGATATACAGTACGATATTGGAGTTCGAAATTGCCGCCCTGTTGATGCACACAGTGAAACTACCATAGGCATACGGGTATATAACTGTCTCAATCGATGCCCGCACAACTTCCCATCCCTCCATAATTTCGAGCCCTCCATTTCCTCCAGAACCACCATTGAGAGACAAAAAAAGGAATGCACCCGCTCACCCTACTCCTGTTGATATCCCTTCCACTCCACACACACGCCACCACTTGGAAGTCCCTTGCTCCTCTCCCCATCCCAATACGTGTATACACCACCGTCCTCCTCGATCCTTCTCAACTTGCCACAATCGGCGGTGGCCTAGCGGGCAACGCCACCACAGACCCCCTACTCCTCTACGACATCCCACATGATTCCTGGTCCGTCCGCTCATCCGCCCCCTTACCTCTCATCTATCCCAACGCCGCGAGCATCAACGGCAAAATCTACCTCCTTGGAGGCGTGTTAAACGCACCGATCCGAAGGTACAGTGCCGTCGCAGGCTGTTGGGTCTATGATCTGTACCAGGACGAGTGGACGCCCATAGAACCCATGACGCAGGCGGAGGCGAGGGGCAGAGCTGCTGTCGGCGTAGACCGTGAAAGCGGTGTGATATACTTGGCCGGCGGCATACAGAGTGCCAGAGAGGAGGCGCTCGATATCGTCTCCGCGTATGATACGGTACGGGGACAGTGGGTTAGCCTTCCCCCGCGGGCGCGGCGGATGCCTGCGCCGCGTGATCATGCAGGGGGGGTTACGGTTGGGAGAAAGTTGTATGTCGTTGGCGGGAGGGATGGCGGGGTCCTGAAGGATACAGTGTTTGTGCTAGATTTAGATAACCGAAGGAGTGGGTGGATAGAGGAAGATGGGGCTGCGGTGCGGATGCCGACCGCGAGGGCAGGGTTGGCGGTGGTTGTATTGGGGGAAAAGATTTACACATTTGGTGGTGAGGGGGGTGAGGGTGTTTTTAATCAGACGGAGGTTTTTGATGTTGACAAGCAGGTGTGGGAGGGGTTAGGCGCCATGGCGAAGCCGCGACATGGGATTTCTGCGGTCTGGGTCGAAGGGGGATGGAATGGGGATGGAGACGTGATTTACATACCAGGCGGTAACGTTGCGGAGGGGGGACATGCAACGAGTTATTTTGATGCTTTTTACCCTTAATGGAAGAAAGTGGGATTGAGATGTTGGTTGTGCTGTTTGCCAGGGTGTAGGACAGACCAAGAGGTTGTTTACCCTGGAAACTTGGCCCTTGGAATTTTATGTTATTCCTTTGCTCTGTTAGCCGTGGTTTTCTCCAACCAATCTTTTCACCTCATCTGGGGCCATAGCTCCTCGATCGGAGTTTCAACATGGCGCCTGCTTCTCGCTTCATTATCCTCTGGCCGAGCGTGAATGATGACAGCCGCTGCGTGGTCAGATCACTGGTTGGTTGTTCCAACTGATTGTGAGTGAATCTGGGTGCTCAAGCCTAACAATCGCATGTCACCCTCATAATTCGTCTTTTGGCTTTTCAGTCAACTCTCTCTGTCCAACCTTTCTTGCTGCCACAGTGCACGTACAGTGGGAAGTGATTCCCGTGGCACATTGTGGGAAATTCCAGCCCCTTCCACCAACCAGTAGCACAGAGGGCACTTCTATATAAAAACACATCCATCAAATCTGAACATGCCCGGCACCATCAAGCGGAACACATAAATAGTCAACCCCCGAGAACCTGTAGTTTGTTGTTGCAGAGTTTAATAAATATGCCAGTACTCTGAAAAAAAAAAAAAAAAAAAAAAAAAAAAAAAAAAAAAATTCAACGTCGTCACTGTCTTTGTGAACTGGCTGACTGTTGTTATAGGTCCATAACGACTAGAAGCGGGTTGATGGGCCATTGAATAAGGGTATTTTCTGTAGCTAGTCAGTTAGCAAGTGCTGATGTGATGTGAGAAGGAAATAAGTGCTTGATGATCCATTAGAAATTTCGCAGTAGCCCCTGGATAACAAGTCGAACGAAATAAGCAATCGTTAGGAATTATTTAGACTTTCAACAGTTTTCCTTCACCCCTTTTCACTTTCATAATTTCCGTTGTACGATGCATATCATTCTTTTTAAGCTGCCCATTTTTCCCCAATATCCATTATATGGGCAAATCTCCCTTTGTCTCCAAGCATTGGCAAACGGAGGCGAAGATCAGAGTTTCTTAGAAACTTAAATGGAGCTGGAATAATAGGTAGAAGTTATGGAGCCTTGGAAACCTAACTGGGCGGCCAAGCTTTGGGGAATCAAGCCCCTTAACGTTTGCCAGCTGGGATAGCATGCTGACCATGTAAATTCCTAGCTTGTGTCCAGTTTTCGTTCCAAGCCTTCGGCAGTCAAACAGATCCGACTGGACAAAAGATGGAACTAGATTTAATATTAGCGCTGCTTGTTATGGTACACGTTTCTCAGGTCAATTTCTGCAGAAAAAAACAAGACTTTCTGTGGCTGCGTTGCTAGCACCATACCACGGTGCCACCCGACAAGGGAATTAGCACCTTGTTTCAGATCTGTCTGGGGGTCTGCCAGCGCACAGCTTAACCAGCGATGACCATTTCCATCGCAGGTCTCAGCATCCTAACAGGTCGCAACCAAGTACGGAGTGGACTACAGTCATCCTGAGGAGTCGTGAAGACGGTGCTGTGCATAATTCAGCGAGAGATCAAACGCAGAGTCCCTTCTCAGTCCCTTCTAAGCTTTGGGTGACATAATTGTGTTGTCAGCCGGCGACGGATCAACCCCTGCTCCGAGACCCCTGCGTGATTTCGTCTCCAAGAATCTGGCGATCATCAAACAAAGACACCATTGCCGCTTGCACACTTTACGGACTGAGGAGCTGGGTGGATATCTAGGTACATGCCCTCTGTTCTCACCCGTGAGGCTATGACTACGGCCTCGATATCTTGGGTCGCTCTTACAACACGGTAGATACCTACCTCTCTCTCTTCCTGCCATCCTCGAACAGCTATCCTGAAAAAGGCCGCACTCCCAAACCTCTCCATAACCCCTGTATCCTATACGAAGGAATTTTGATCCGTCCAATTTTCTTGATTTTCTCCGTTTTTGGGATTTTTTTGGGGGTCGTGGACACGATTTGGCACACATACAAGCCATTGGATATTCGGTGGGTCGAGAGGCTTATAGATACCGATACTGCGTATAGATTCTCCTACAAACCTTCTAGTTCCTGGCCGTTCAACCCGCAACGCTGGGGGGAGCTGCTCTCCGTGGGGATTTCTCCTTCATACATGCTACTCGGTTTGGAGAGATGAAAGGGGGTTCTGCCTACTCCCATGGCTACACAGCCTACCCACATGGGGAGGGCGGGACATTCTCGATCTCACCTCACAGGTATGTCGACATTCGCTAACCGTCTGGGAAGGAAAAGAGGGAAAGCAATTTGTCATTTGTTTGTTGCAGGCAGAAGATATATGAGTCCCGTGTGGAGCGAATTTGGCTAATTTTCATATGCATTTTTTATCTTTCGAAATAGATTTCAACCACGCTCACATTCTGCTTTGCGCCGGAGACAACGACTGATATACAGGCTATGCGCCCTTGGTGGCATTTCTTTTCTTGTTTTGCTTTTGATTTTCCCCTCCTGGCGAGCTGCGATATTAGGAACAATAACGTTTGGTCTCTTTTCTCCTGTAGACGATTTTCAACTGGAAACCGTTAGATACTATGATCTCTCAAACTTTCAAGGAACTGCACGGGGCTGGGAACGGCAGGAACGCGTCCTTCTCTGCACACCCCTTAGAGATGCCGCGCCACATTTACCCATGTTCTTCTCCCATCTACGGAATCTCACCTACCCACATCACCTCATAGATCTCGCCTTCCTCGTTTCCGATTCGAAAGACGACACGCTTGAGATGCTCACAAAAATGCTTGAGGAGTTGCAGGCTGACCCGGACTCAAAACAACATTATGGGGAGATATCGGTGATCGAGAAAGATTTTGGTCAAAAGGTCAACCAGGATGTTGAAAGCAGACATGGCTTTGCAGCACAAGCGTCTCGAAGAAAGCTTATGGCCCAGGCGAGAAATTGGTTATTGAGTGCTACTCTACGCCCAACACACAGTTGGGTATACTGGAGAGATGCTGATGTGGAAACCGCCCCTTTCACTATCTTGGAGGATCTAATGAGACACAACAAGGATGTTATTGTACCGAGTGAGTTTTATCCTATGTGTGTACACATGTATACCTCCTCTCTGTGGTTGCTAACGATCAATGCTAGACGTTTGGAGGCCACTTCCCGATTGGCTTGGTGGTGAACAACCCTACGACTTGAACTCATGGAAGGAATCAGAAACCGCTCTTGCCCTGGCGGAGACCCTAGATGAGGACGCTGTCATTGTGGAAGGCTATGCGGAGTATGCCACTTGGCGTCCGCACCTGGCATATCTCAGAGATCCCTATGGGGATCCGGATACGGAAATGGAAATCGATGGCGTGGGCGGCGTGAGCATCCTAGCCAAGGCTAGGGTATTCCGCTCCGGCGTCCATTTCCCGGCATTTAGCTTTGAGAAGCATGCAGAGACAGAGGCTTTCGGAAAGGTAATGAATGCTACTTAATCTCCATCGCTCTAATTTTCCTCAATGCCTATTTGTGCACATCTGACTTGTATGAACGTTTGAAACAGATGGCTAAGCGTATGAAATTTTCCGTCGTCGGCCTACCCCACTATACCATTTGGCATCTCTACGAACCCAGCCTGGACGACATTAGACACATGGAGGAGATGGAGCGGGAGCGCAAGGAGCGCGAAGAGGAAGAGAAGAAGAAGGCTGAGCTAGCACAGCTTATGAAAGAGGAATTCAAGGATACAAAGGATGAATGGGAGAAAGATGGGAAGGCTATCCAAAATATCTTGAAGCAGGATGAACTGGCAAAGAAGGGCGAGAAGAAAACAACCAAAAATGAGGACGTCAAGAAAAGGAGTAATTCTGGGGTTGAGGATGTGGACAAGCGACAACAACAATAGCAGCAAAACTAGCGACGATAACAACAGCAAGTTACACCCATGGAAGAGGAACGGACATGTGTGTTTGGAACAAGTGCGTGTACGCGCACATGGATATATCTTATTTTTCTCATGCTAGACCTGTGAGTTTTCGCATGCTATCATACTGTTAGTTTCTTCCTCCCTAGCTACGTTGAGTTTGGCCCTTTACTATTTTCTTCCTATGTTGTGCACTATTTTATTTCTAAAGAATCCTGCTTCCAGGTGTCGGAAACACTTATCTAACAACCCCCTCTCCCAGTTTCTAGTATCATTTTTAACTCCCCCTCCATACATGTTTCTATCCCAACAGTTAAGTCAAAAATAAGTTACGCAATGGCTCAATCGAAATGGAGTCGTAAAGGCTGAATGTCCGCCTGTGCTGCGCGCTGCGCCCACACACCACCTGCTCCGTCCCACCACCCTGCGTAGGTTGCCTACCGGAAATTCCAAACAAGGTAACGGAAGAAGCAAAATTCATCCATCAAAAAAGCCTCCAATTTATTTTTTATGTCTAATTATTGTTGTATTTATTATTATTCTCATTTGTCTTGTCATAATTTCTATTTCTCTCCTTGTCAAATTCTAAATTATGTATTTTCTTCTCTTTTATTTCTATATATTTTGGTTTACCTACCTGGTGACTTTTTTCGTCTTGTCACCGACCAGCTCCTTTTCTTTATTCCTTTCTTCTTCCAGTAGTATGCTGCGCGTCTTTGAGAATACTTATATGCATGTACAGCCCGTCCCCATAGCGTATTGCGCTTTCTCTTCAGTTTTGACCTCTGTGTCGTCTTGATGGTTACTGCTCACTGCTTGGCTGCTTCCAGGCTACCTCTCCCTTTTCTTTTCCCCTAGACCCTTGCAAAAAATATCATCCAATTATTCTTCATGCCTTTTAACACCACCTTAATTTATATATATATTTTTTTTCGTTTCCATGCTTTCTCTCATTTGCATCTTGTTGCGATACTGGCCTCAAACAAGCGGATGAAGAGGAGATGGAGTTTCAACGCCCAGCTGGTTTCTTATTCATTTCAATACTATTTCATCACTTGTATTGCTATATATCCTATTACTTCCACTACCTCTACACAGCTCTTTGTTTCACATTTAGATTTTATTTTTTCTACTTTTATTTTCCCCCCGCTTATTGTAATCCTATAATTTTCTCTAATTTTCACCATGACGTAAAATTGGTTTGCGCTATCTTATTTGATAAGTATTAGGCCGAGGATATAATTCTTCGCAACATGGTTTGCCAGCCTCCTATATATCATGTTTATTAGAGGGTGAAATTCCAACATGACTTGAGGGGTGATGGCGCTCTACACCGCGCTGTCGTTGATTAATTGGCGCCTTAGCCTTTACTAAATGCAAATTGGTGGTGGTTGGACCATGATTAAGTTTTCACCACCGCGGCCCGCCGAAAACCCAAAAAAAAGACACGCGCTGGAAGCAAAGCATCGCAGAGCCTGTGTTGTCAACCCACACAGCTCCACAGAGACAAGAATAGCACGCCCTTTTGATCACTGTACAGCAAACTCAGTTGTGGAATTGACGGTTATTTGGATTGATTGAGTGACCCCACATAACAATGGCAAAACCAAGGGAACGAGTACTGGACTTCACACACTCTACCCCGCAACGAGCGCTCAAGCTCCTCGAATTACCACCCGAATTGGCAGAGCTCATTTCCTCCGGGAATGGATCCACGTATGTATATACCGCATATCAAAAGAATATGAAGAAACGTAAATCAATCATATGCCCGCTAACCGGACCTGCAATCCTTCAAAATCCCCATAGTCTCTACCTAAAGTCCGGACGAGCCTCCTCCTCCTCCTCTCCCCCCTCGACATCCAGCGACGCCTATGTAAACCTCTGTACAACCACCCAAACCTACATGGTCCGCCAAGTCCACTCCTCGAATTGCATATACCTTACCCAGCCCTGCCGCTCAACCACCCCCCACCAGCCGCAGCAGCCAAAGCCAGATGCCCCCGCCTGCATCACAACCATCGCCAAATGCAACGCCACGCTCGAACTCGTGAAGATGGATAGTAGTAACTCATACTCCGCGTTCCCATACCTGCAGCGTGCTCTGCGTGTGTATAGCGGCACGCATGCCGAGGAGGGTAGGGATGTTGATATGCTCGATGGCAGCGATGGAGATACGGGGTTATCTGCGGCTTCTACTAATACAACGGTGCGAAGGGAGCGGGAGCGGAAGCGGGAGCGGCGGAGGGTTATGAGGAAGGTATTTGCGGACGTGCCGTTGTCACTGGCGGAGTGTGAACGGGGTTGGGTGGAGATGTGCGGGTTTGTGCATTTCGAACGCGATTTTGGTGGTGGTGGTGGTGCTACTTCTGCTGCTGGTTTTCGATTAGCTTGTTGGCGGCCATCGGCTGTTGTAAGGGTCCAGGCTTGGAAAAGGGTTCTGGATGGGGCTGTGTTGCAGGGGATTGATGTGGGGAAGCAGTTTTTGACACAGGATTTGTGGCGGGGTTTTAGGGATGGGGATGAAGGGGATGGGAAAGAGAGTGGAGATGCCGGGTTTCCAAGGTCGTTATTCGATGCGTTGGTGAGGAGGTTAATGGGGGATCCTGCATCAGTGGGTCTGGGGAAGGTTTGTGAGGAGATTAAATGTAAGTTATGATTACAAAGTGTATATCTCGTTTTGGCAATGGATAGATGCATGCTGACATATTTAATACCTTTAGGGGCAAGTTTTGATAGAGATACTACTGTGAGTTGGGTTGGGGAAAGTTATCTGGAGGCTAACGCGCCAGATCCAACGATGGCGATGGATCGTGCCCAATTCATGGAGAGCTGGAAGGATCTTTTGCCGGAGTCGTGGAGGTGCAGAGCTACGTGGGATAATTTGAAGGTATGTAAAGGCATTTCCTGTGTTTATAGAATACTACGCGTCTATGCATACAAAAACATTATCCTGAACGCGCTGTATGTAGAAGGACATCTTTCCTTGAGTAACGGACTGACAAACAAATTGCGGTGAAAAATAACACAGAACGACTGCCACCAATATCCCGACCCGGCGAGCGTTTGTTATAAGCCAAGGGCTGAACCCAAGGCTACTCGTCCAGGACTCAAAAAACATGGGTGAAACATGAAAACAAGTGATAAACATCCATTACCATACGAAAATGTACTGGAAATGGGCCACCTAAACAACTAAAAGTCAACGATATCGACTCCAGATAATCTGAGTACTCCCCCTGTGGTCTATGGGCATTAAAGCCGGTAATTAAAGGCACCGCCCTTTAAAACATCAACCAACCTCTGGACATACAGATAGAAAATTAAAAACCGGAGATGCATGAGAAGGAGCTCGGGGCTCAACTTCAGAAAACAAAAATCAAGGTTCAACACCAGGCGTACTTCTCGTTCCAATACCAGTCAACGTCCTCGCCTAGCCCAAGCTGCTTGCCATTCCATTTCAGGCTGCATATGCTGGTTTGTTCCCTATGCTCTATTTGCGCCGTCGGACTCAGCATTTTAACAGCTTTCTCGACGACTGGAGTCGGATTCCAAATATCAACACGACTCCTGCCCCACTCATGTGCCTCCAACTGAGCGCAATAGAGAGCTGCAGCTAGTGCCTCAACTACCGCTTTCTCTTCGGCTGGCGACCTTGGTTCCTCGTACAATGTTCGCAGTATGAACAACACGTTGTCCTTCTCAGTGTTTCCAAAGTTCCGATTCCAACAAATGAAAACCTTACGGCTTTCAACGCAGGCGCCCTTCACTTTAGGCTCGCCCTTGCCAGGAAACAGAATCTTCGAGTAGAACTCCTCTCGAGCCCAATGCCAGCTCAAAGCTGCATAATCAGGCACAAATGCAACCTTGGCCCTTTTTGAATTGTGGGACGCCTCCCGTAAGATTTGTTGGTATTTCTCAAGTGCTGCATCAGAGCACATGAGCCGTCTGACGTCGTCGGCCTGCATTTCCCCCGCCATGCCTAAATCGACTCCAGAAACGCTCTGCTTTCCTTTATCTTTGAAGACGGGTGGGAGACTGATGTGCGACGAAGGGAAGGCTTTCCAGCCACGTTCCGCATAAAAAGATTTGCCGATATCCGAATAGAGGACAGAAAATACACCCCTCTTCCGCACCGAATCCTCCTGCTGCCATGTGTCCAGCCTCTTCGCGAGCTCAGAAATCATCCGCCCCGCGTAACCCCGACGTCGAAACTCTGGTTTTGAAAAGACACTTCCAACGCCATGGGCCAGGATCTGCTCGACTTTCCCGTCGTGGGCTAGCCAGGCGCGTTTGCTAAAGGACTCGCAGCTGCTGAGAATGGGACGGTTATCGGGGGGCAAGTGGCGGTCGACGAGGATCCATAGGGTCATTGCGCCGTCCTTGGTCATGTCCTGGTTCATGAGATGGTTCTCGCGCTGGACGTACTGATCGGCATCCAGCACGCCTTTCCATTCCCGGCTGTTTGCTTTCAAACATTCGATACGTTCTGCGGGGGTGGGGACGACGAGCGTGAGGTCCGCAGAGTCTGACAGAGGCATGGAGCAATCGGAGGAACCCATGGTTTCTAGAGGTTCAGTTCCTAACTTTATCTTGTGTTGTTTCCTTTTGGATCAAGTGCCGTCCGAGAGAGAGGGATGTATAAATGAGACAGATATGAGTATATAATGTATTCCATCAGTCCAAGATATCTGGATGGGCAAAGAAGAGAGGTTTGTAGGCATGGATGGAGCTACCCAGGCAGGTAGAATAAACGGAAACAAGGATACAGAACCAGCAGGGAAGTACCACCGCCGATTCGCGAGAATGGCCGAGTCAGCAACCTCCCCATGCAAGGTGCGCCGCCGTTTCTGGGCAGTGGCAGCCCTGGGCCATTGCCGTTGGGCCCAACGTGCTTGGCATATATTAGTAATACACACTCCCTCTGTCTTTCATGGCAATATATCACAATGCTCAGCAGGCCCAAGGCTGATTTGAGAGCTGGATTGGGAGCTCGAAGCTGTCCGTGTATGTAGGCTACCTGCAAATAGGGAGAAATTCACCGCCCATTGAGAAGAGAGATGCTGAGAGGTCTTACAATTCAGATTGTTACTAAGTATAGCGGGTGTACATTTTAAATGGGCTCTGGCTGTGCCGAAGGTTTTTCCAAGCCGAGATTCGACCAGGTCCCGACGGAAAGCGACGTCATCCGGCAGGGGCTAGGCCGAAACGCTTTGCCGGATTCGGGGTCGCAGTGCGGGGAAGCTGCTTAGTCACACCCAGCCAGTTGGAGAGATGACTAACCAGGCCATAACCTGTGGGATGGTTGATCTTGTTATTGTTGTGGTCACTAGCTAACTATATAGGGGTAATCACGTGCGGTGGAGGGCCACCTGGGCAACTAGTGCCCAACATCAGCGGCTCAGCTGCCCGTGCACCGATGCAGATTGGCGCACACAAGTGCAGGGTGCAGGTTGCACTTCAACGGCGGGAACAACACCACGCAAGCAACCAACACGTTGGTTAGGAGCCAGCATGGCGTGGCTGTGAGATTGTGTGTGCCGCTCTTCCAGGCATGCGGACCGGCGTCCAGAACAAACCATATGCATCTGTTGCCAACAAAGCGGAAATAATAATCGAGGATTTGAAGGGCACAGGCTGTGTTCTGGCGGTTGTCATGCTTGGATGCTAAGCATCCGCACCGAATCCTGAACATCCTCTCTTCCGGCGGCTATTTCGTGCCACTGCGCATGCAAGGCAGAGAGGGCTTCAATTCCAACATCTGCGCTTGCTGCTCTAAATATCTCATTCATTTGTTATCTAGGTTTCTATTCCTTGGTTAAAATTCGTTTCTTTGGTTGATTGTGCGAGCACCAAACCCGCCAACCCTCAAGGTGCTAAAAGCTCCTCAATCTATTTGAGAGTTGGCTCTTATTCTACCCCAACCTACGGGGCTTGATACCTAAGTGGGGCGAGTGTCAAATGGTAATATCAGATATATTTTTGTCGCTCTGGTTTTGGATCTGCAGCTGTCAAGCTTTGTATTTTGTTCACTGGTACAGAAGCACCTCTCGTTTGTCTTATATGCCAAATTTTTTGTTCGAATCAAGAGGAAACTTCTGCTTGTCAGGCTATTTGTCAATTGTTTTGCGATTCTTGATTGTTCTGCTCGAAAATTTTGTCCCTTTCTCCCCCCCTTTTTTCTGTTTGCTTTTTTTTTTCGTACCTACTCTACCTCTTTATCCTCACTGCATTTTGACTTTCTAACAAACTAGCGCCCAACCGTTAAAACAAGCAGCACATCGAAATTATGAGCCATGAAACGAAAGCTCCCCGACATTATCGACCTGACCAGCAATGGTGAAAAGGAAACTAAAGTTCCCAGGTTGAGTGACTGCACTTCCCTCCCATCTGAACCTCGGCCTCGACCAACCTCTCCGAAAACCAAATATCACGATGTATGTTCTCGAGTCGCGACCATTTTCCCGGGCATTAACTTCGAGTATGTTAGGCAGCTTCACAAGCGCCTCATCTTGGCATACCCAGGCGTTGATGCGGAGGAAGCTTTAGTCAACCAGATTATGGATTTGGGCCCATACCCGCAGGAACAAGCACCAGCGGAGGCCGAAAATGCTTTGCAAAATGTTCCGGGAAAGTCTCTGCCACAAGCTAGTTCCAAGATAACCTGGGGCGTGGATGATGGGATCGTCCGGAATAATTCTTATTATCGAGCTAGGTAAGGCCAACTTCCATTCCCGGTACAGTTTCACTGCTTTTTGTTTATATCACTGGAAGCTCCGGGATTAGGCCATGAAATCGCAGCACAAGTACATTAATTGAATGTGCTTCACTCATGTTGATTTTGATTACTCAGTATTTCTTTTATTATAAATAGCTAACGATTTGCCAGTCAATATCTGTTACAAGTACACTTCCCCAAAATTCCTCCGGAGTACATACGTTCCGTGTTACAGTCGCAGAAATCATTGTTCGCTGCATATGCAAACCTAGACCAATCCGAAAGCACCTACGATCTGACCAATCCTCCTTTATATGAACGACGCCGTCCTGGAATGCCAGACAAACTGGAACTTCGGTCAAATATCTCGATTGATCCTGGCCTGTTCCGGGAGCTCGAGGCTGCTAGAGAAGAGCAACAAAAAAAAGAAGGTAATAGACCTTTTTTAAAAATGCAGGAAACACTAACCCCTCATCGCATACCAGCTTTGCTAATCAAACTTCAGAGAAACGACAACGTGAGAGAGAATTGGCTGAATTGGAGGCCCGAAATGAAGCTGCATGCATCGCACAGGGCGATATCATGGAATGCCAGTGCTGTTATACGGATACACCTATCAACCGTATGGTACCTTGCACAGGAGAAAATATTCACTTCTTCTGTAAGGAATGTGTTAGATCCACTGCGAAAACCCAAATTGGAGTTATGAAGTATGAAGTGAACTGTATGGACACAAGCGGCTGTGGTGCTGGTTTCGACAGACAGATTCTAGCGGAGGTCGTAGGGAAATCACTGATGAATAAATTAGAACAACTTCAGCAGCGCGATGAGATTGCAAAAGCAGAGATTGAAGGGCTGCATGATTGTCCCTTTTGTGACTTCAAAGCCATATGTCCTCCAGTTGAAGTGGATCACGAATTCCATTGCCAGAACCCAGAGTGCAAAAAAGTGAGCTGTCGTCGCTGTGGCCTAGCATCTCACATTCCCAAAACCTGCGAGCAGGCCAATGACAAGAAAACACCAGCAAGACAGAAGGTCGAGGAGGCCATGAGTGAGGCGCTTATTAGGACCTGCCCTAACCGCAAGTGCAATGTCAAAATGATCAAGGAGGATGGCTGTAACAAAATGATATGCGTGAAATGCCGTTATGCGATGTGTTACGTTTGCAAGAAGAACGTTACTAGGGAGGGGTACGGTCACTTTGGCAAGCCACCTAATTATTGTCCTCTCCATGATGTCAAGACCAATGTTCGCCACTTCGAGGAGGTTTCAAGTGCGCATAAGAAAGCGATCGAAGAGGTCATGAAAGCCGATCCGCAATTGAGACTAGAGGAATTGGCGATCGAGGCCCCTAAGATAGAACTTCAGAAAACATCAGCCCCTGTGGGCCAGGCTCAGATACGAAACCGGCACCATCGTAACAACGCTCTGGCTAGACACGGTCGAATTCCAGGCGTCGCTCCATTCCATCCAGCCCAACCCGGTGCTGCGGGCCTAGGAGTCAATGCTCAGGTTCCCATGCACGCCCCTGTGAACCGTAACCATCCAGTTCCTGAGGCTTACCCTCAACCAGTCCCAGTCCAAAATATGGCCAACCAGCTTGGTCCTTTTGGAGGAGTCGTGGGACGGACGAACCGAGCCGAACATCTCCATCAGCCGATTGCCCAGCACTATTTTGAGCCTCAGATCTGGAATCAGGGAGGTAAATTTCATTTTGTCGCGCCGGCTGCTGCTCCGCAGGTACCATTTTATCCACCATTGCAGTATGATCCGAACTTCCAGCCACATAATGACTATCGCCATCATCACCACGGCTATCCGCTGCAAGCGAGACATGCTGGTGAAAAACCACCGATAGCGCGGCAACAACCTCGTCCAGCCCAGCAACCCCAGGACCAGAATCAACTTACTCATCAAGCTGAACAACATCCACAGCATCAGCCCCAGTTCGGGAATCTCCAAGGTCAACCTCAATTCCAAATACAACACCACCCCCGCAATCTTCAGCCGGCGCACGTTACACCTGTGCTCGCAGCCAACCCATTTGGGAAAAACTCGGTTCCCGGTCCATCTCTGCGCGGGAACCAGCAGCCAAATAAGTCCCCTGTCGTGGGTGGCGGTGCGCCAGGAAAAATCCATCCATGCAAACCAGTAGTGCAAGCCGAGCCCTTTGTTCGGCTCAACCCTCCCGCACATATGCAGGCAGGACCGTTCGTTGGCCGGCACGTTATCTTCAACAACCACCAACACCTCAACGTCAACAATAACCATAACAATAAGAATAATATCCATAATATCCATAATAAACCAACTTTCCGCTATCCGGTTGATATACCTGATGCCACCCCACGTCGGTTCCCGCGCAATTGACTTTTTGTTCTCTCGCTCGCTCTTTCCTGGCTTATGGTAGGCTGGAGGTTGGATACCTCCATTTCTTTTCTTTTCTTTCTTTCTTAACATACGTTCTTCTTCTGCCACAGCCCATAACTATCCTGCTTCATCTTGCATTCTAATCTAACTCAGATATTCTCCATATCTTAATGAACTTTTTTTTTGTTTATTTTCCCCTTTTTTTTTGGCATCATGCATCAGTATATCTTGAGCCATCAGGCGATTCGTTATGTTGTTAATATAGAGACACAAGTTTTGGTCTTTGGTCTTTCTCCCTTGTTCTCTTCTTGTGTCTCCTTCGCTTTTTAGGGTCGATATAGTATTCCTGCGATGAGATTTATCCCTCCTACCCTTTCTGTCCTTTTTTTAATTGGAGGGTAAATATGTAATTTACCTGGCGGCATCAGTTTTGGGGTTTTGATGGGTTTGCACTTATTGAAAATGGCGGAATCAGTTATTCATTGTATTTTTTTCCCCCTTGTTTTTTCTTATCTCCCCATCCCCTTCATTTTTTTTTTCTTCTCCCTCCCTTAAATTCACCTTCAATTTCTGTTCTTAGGGTTCTATTTCCGTTTCCTTTGGAATGCGAAGCCCTAAACCTCAACGTCAACATGAAATGGCCACATATAGGGGTACTCGCATAATTGTATATATTTATAGCATTCAATTCCAGTAAATTGAGTGATACTTGTACTGAAAGACCAAGGACTTGATGAGCACAGGAGTTCACTTTCAATTGAGATTCATATTTTGAAAAGGCAATAATTCTATTCAACATATATCTATATTCTGTCTATATATCTTGGAAGTAGATAATGGCCGCAGTAGAAACCAAAATTAAAAAAAAAAAAAAAAAAAAAAAAAAAAAAAAAAAGAGAACCAAATCTCAATTTTTTTCAGATCTATTTATAATCATAATATAATATAATATAATATATCCCGGAATCCCTTTATTTTCCACCCTTGACCCCGCCTATCGTCATGATAAATCATATCAGTATATTCCCATCCATCGTACGTCTTACAGTGGGTGTTATTTCGTGTCCCGTTCATCCGTTCTCGTCCGTCGTCCTCCTTTGCGTCCCCTTTGCGTCCCCTTTGCGTCCTCTTTCCTTCTCTTCCCTTCTAGTTCTATTTTTCTGTTTTTCTTGTCGTATTAAATTCTCCATCCATCCTTCCTCTTTAATTCTATATACTCTGTCTGCTAAAGTCACGCCCTCTCCACAATCCGCCCCCGACCCTCTTCATTTTTAAAATAACGGGCCAGACTGATGAGATGAGCTATTTCTTTTCTGTTAGGAATTGAATAAAGAAACAAACAAACAAAAATATAACAGGCAAAAGCGAAAAGGAAAGGCAAAGGATTTGGATTTGGATTTGGATTTGGATTGGGCCAAGAAAAAGGGAAGGACAATAAATATAATGAAGGAAGAAGAAAGGAGGAAGATGAGATGTAGCTGCAAGACAATGGGGAAAACAGTAAAAAGAGAAGGGACGCGTGGAATAAATGCAAAAGAAAAGCAATTCAAAAGAAGGAAGCGGTGAGGAATTGAAATTTGGTCATGAAATGGAAATGTCTGATGGCTGGAAAACGGAAATAACTGGAAACAAAGAGGGGGGAAAAAAAAAAAGAAAAAAGAAAGAAAAAAGAAATGAATTGACAACTAACGACTTAGAGGTGGTTTGAACGTAAAGCTAAGAAAAGAGAATAAGAACTGAGAAGATAAACTTAACCGGAGACGTTTTCCAGAGTGGTCTTTTCAAATAAAGGGCATACATAAACGAAAGCAAAAGAAAATATATATTCGAGGGTTTCATGGGAAATGTAATGAATGAAATGAAAAGGAGAGGAGAGGAGAGGGGACTGGAGGTTTATTGTTGTCGGGAGAATGAAGAAATGAACATCAAGTGTAGAGCTTGAGATAGGAATATAAGATGCATGGAACGTAAACAGGACAAATGGCGAATAGGAAAAAACAAAGAAGACAAGAGGAGCATGATAACACACTTAAAAAGCCCCTTGAGTTAAACAATCCCAATCGACAAGCCTTTCCCCTTCTCCCTTATGTTTCAACTTGAAGAAAGGGGGGTTCGTCACGGTCCTCGCCCCTTTCACCACCCTCCAATTCAAGAGGGAAAGAAACAAAATACCCTCCATCTAATTACAATTTTCAAATTATTCACGGCGGATGCTCCGCCCGAATCCGGTCCAGCTCCTCAAACTTCCCTTTCGCCTCCTCGATCCACACCTCCAATTTCATCTCCCCAGCATCCACCTTCCGGACGGGCACTGTCTTTGCCCGACCACGCGAGCCACGTTTTCCATCCATTTTACCCCCTACACCACCACCGTCTCCTCCTCCGCTGCCGTTCTTGGACGTCATATTGTTGTCGAAGGAGTCGTCATTGGCGGGACTGTGATCTGGGTGATTCGAGCAGCCGTTTGTAATTTTATTATTATTATTATTATTGCTGGTGGAGCTGTTGAGGTCTACTTCCCCGTAGGGCTCAGCGGCGATCCAGAGTTGCTCCTCCTTGGTGACGCCGGCAGGGCTGTCAGCGTTGTTGCGCAGGACGATGTGGAGGGTCGGGGTGTATTCTTCGTCGCGGGGGAGTGGGGTCAAGCGGGCACAGGCTGAGGCGAGTCTGGCCAGGACTGCGCGAAATTGGGCTTCGAGATCGATGGGAATGGGGTGGGGTTGTGATCCTGTCATCGATGGCTGTTCCTGTGGTTGAGTACTCGTAGAAGTAGTAGTGGCGGAAGAGCGTTCGAATGGGGTGTGGATATCACCGGCGGGAACCTCTGGTATCTGGTTCATGTCGAAGGTATATCTCTCGAGCGGGCGGTTGGTGCGCGCGGAGAGAATCACGACAGAGACAGCAGCGACGGAGCATTTTAACAGTTGGGCCTCGACGGCGGCACAGGCATCAGTTACCCAGGAGCAGACTTTGGGATGTCTTGATTGCCTCACAGGGTGGTTGAAGTGGCGCACGGGGAGGAAGGTTGGCTGCGGATATACGGCGCGGAGATATAGAATCTGGTGGATGCTGACTGCCAGGAACGAGGCAATTGCAGACGTCAAGGCAGCATAAGTATCTGGTAGCGGGGATGTGCGGTGGTTGTGAATGTGGTTGTCGTTATCCGGGGGAGGAGCCGCACCAGAGCTGGCGGGAAGGTCGCTGACGGCGGACAGACGAGGGTTGCAGTCCCTGGCAATGCCGTTGTTGGACTGGGCCATGGCGCCAGAAAGGGGTTTGGGAATAAATAGCTCTAGCTCTAGCTCTAGGTTATTTATTGTTTAAGTATATATTTAATTAAATATTGGTTCTTTCAACGACGCAAACGGCGTTGTTTGGTGTGTTGATCAAGGCGTGAGGTCCGACAACAACGACAGCGGCCAGGACCACGACAACGACAAAGACAGAGGCAAGGAGAATCGGAATAGCGGTGGTTGTGCAAGAGAAGCGGGATGATAGATTCGGCCTGTCGTTGAGTCCTAGTACTGATCATCTCTCGCGGGCGCGTTCTGCAAACTTGGATATTTGGTTCCCGAAAGACAGATATATAGAAGTGATTTCAAGTTGATGTTGGTGGACTACCTGGCTGGCTGGCTGGCTAGATGGGATGTTTCCATGGGCTCTCTGGGTGAACAAAAGTCGTAGTAAAATAGTAGGTGGCAAGTAGAGAAGAGTACGGAGTTACATGTGCCCGGGAATCGGTAGTTAACAACAGGGATCAAATGAGACCAACGAGGGAGGAGGATCAGACGATGCACAGCGAGAGACGGCAGCAAGAGACGGCAGCAAGAGAAGAAAAACGGAATGAAGCTAGCAGCCCCGTCGGTTGCAGCAGCGGCGGTGAGAGGAACCAACCGCAATTGCAACAGGAGGAAAAAAATAAAAAGGAAAAACGGAAAAGAAAAGAGAAATGAAAGAAGAAGAAGCAAGAAAAGTTGCCAAAGAGAGACAAAAGTAAACAGGACCAAAAAAATCACGCTGTGTGCATTGCGTGCAACCCAGGTACCAGGTACAGTAAGGTCAGGTACAGTTACAGCGGCCGAGGAGGTCCCAGTACATGTCCATAGCTTTGCGAGAGCGGGTTAAACGGGACAAAAAGAGACAGCATACGTAGTATATATGATGAAGATTGGACGGGATGCTGTTCTTTGACATATTTAAGATGGGAGATCGATTTGATGCTGCTAACACACATACAGATAGGTTAGATTGATAGATAGCTAGATACAGTGGATACGTTTTGGATGTCTCATCCAATCGATCTACACGTAGTGGATGTCGGGATGGAAGCTGTGCAATTAATTCCACGGCTCGAGTAAATAGTATCGAATTCCCCAACTCACCGTCTTTTTCTGCCTTCTGGTCAGAACAAAATCCCCGGAATGAGCCTGACCTGCGTATGTGGCTGCTTCACCTGCATCTTGTGGGATGGTTGATCTTGTTATTGTTGTGGTCGCTAGCTAACTATATAGGGGTAATCACGTGTGGTGGAGGGCCACCTGGGCAACTAGTGCCCAACACCCCCCCATGTGCCAACATGCATGATGTGTTTCTACAAATATTCCATGCTAACTATCTTAACCTAGATCATCCCAAAAATATACTATATACAGAAATTTAATCATTCTCACTGTTGTCAGTAAAAAGTTCTAGTAATTTAATGAAATATCTAAATGCCACTGTGTTCAGAGATTTGATTAATCTGTCTGCTATCATATTCTCAGTGGGAATATAGTTAATTGAAATAACATCTTCATTCAGTTGCATACAAGAATAGTGGAAGTGAGTGTCAATATACTTGCTGTATGCTGTGATCACAGCAACAGTAGCTAGATCAATCAAATCTTTATTATCTGCTCTAATGAATAAGAGATTCTTTGCTGTAACAAATTCTAGTTTCATTATTATATTGCATAATTATATTGCTTCACATACTGCTTTATTGAGTATCATATATTCTATCTCATTTAAACTTAAAGAAATATAAGATTGTTTGAACAAATACTATGAAATTGATGTATCTATTAATTTGAATATGAAGTTTAAGATAGATTTGTATTCATTATTCAACAATTCTGCTCAATCTGAATTTATATAATCTATCAGCAGATATAATATATTGAGAAATTCATCAATTTTATTCTTAAGATTTTTATATAAAATGTCTAGATCACTTATTTCTTTTAGATATTATATAATACAGAGAAGAGCTCTTTATATTTTAGATATAGATACAGTATTCTTCTGTGCTAGTAGAGATACTGCTTATATAATATCTGAGTATAATTTGACTGTCAGATACTGCAAACACTCTATTTTATATTAATATTATTTTTTAGTAAACCCTTCTTCTCATTCTGATACAGAGGCATTATCTATTTTCATTCTCTCAAATATTGATATAGAGACAGAGACAGCATTATCTAGACAGAAATCTTGCACTAAACAATCAATATAGCATCTCAATGTCAATTTTATAACATTATTGAAGCAACATTCAATCTCTATATTTAAGTATTTTGAAGATTCTTTCAAATCTTTTATTTCTAATTTATTAATAAAAGTATCAATTAGTCAATCAGCATCTGCTGAATCTTCTGCTATAATATAAAGATTATTCATATAGATTATTATATAAAAATGATTGTGAAATGTGTAATGCTATAGAGCAGAGTTATAGAGACTAGATTTGAAGTCATTTTCACAGAGTAATATTATAAAAAAATTGTATCAAATTTTAGCAGTGAGGTTCAATCTGTATAGAGAGTCTACAACAGCATAAATTATTGTATATAAAGTTCTCATCTCAAATTCAGTAGATTGTTATATATAAATTATTTTATCAAGTTGATCATACAGATAGATTATAACTATATCAATCTGATACAAGTTTCAATCTCACTTTACTGCTATTATAAATATTATACAATTAGTAGCATCATTGACAACAGATGTATATATTTCTTCACATGCATTTTTCTTTAATCAATTGTTATATACTATTCATCAAGATTTTTATAATATATCATCAGAATCTGTATTGAGATTCTGAGAGTGATTTTTTTCAATATAAACTTAGCAGCTGAGAGCCACTGACTCATCAGAAAAAACATCAGAATATAAGATTATTATTCAAATATTTCTTCATTTCAAATTTACAATTTCATATTTCATCAACTTTTGTCAATATTCATCAACTTCTTTATATCTACTAATAATATTTTTATATTCTTTCAGAACAGAACTGATGAGAAGAGAAGAGATATAAATAGCAAATACTTTCACTGATTTTATTCATTCAGCATCAGCTAATTCAGAAACAGCAGTATTATTAATAAAATAAGTTGCTGAACTTGCAGCTTTAGATATTGTATAATTAATATCAATCTACAGAGTTATAGATTTCTTTGCAGAGAAAATAATATCACTGATGATAATTATTTTATCAATTATAGAACTTCAGAAATAATAGATTGAGTTGCTATAGAATTCTATAAGTTTAAATATTTCTGCTCTGATGAACAGCTTATCAGTAGATCTTTGAAATTCATGAAAATGTGTATAAACATCAATATCTAGCTCTCTAAAATGGCAAAGTTGAGGCAGAGTGTTGATTAGTGCTGAGAATGAAACAGTATAGAGGCATTACACAGATGCTTTATTGATATTGTTGATAGATTAATATTTCTCATTATACAGAGTGATAGATATCAGCATATTATTGGTAATTGCAACTATTATTTCAAGAATATCTGCTCAGAATTTCTTCAGTATATTTATATCTATAAGTACTGTTCTAGCACACATCATTATCATATAAATTTCTCTCTCAGAAATATTATCTTGATGAGAGGATTGAAGTATAGTAAATTCTCAGATAGTGTTATTTTTGATTATCATCATTGTTATTTTATTTGATCAAAAGATATCATCAATATCAGTTCTAACTAGTGTTGATGATGTGAAGTCAAGATTTTTCATGAATTGAACTCAGTGAGTATAAAATTCAATAGCTTGATTCTTAGTGTGTAAAAAATAGATTCATCTATAACAGATGATATCATCAGTGATAAGTATATAATATTTGATCTTTTGATAAGATTCTATAGAGTAATCAGATATGTCATTCAGTGTACAACTGCTGTCAGCAAGATCAATATAAATATATTGCATTGCTCACAATACTTATAGTATGAAAGTTTGTGAGAACTTGTATATTATATTTGTTTTGACACAGCTATTACAGAAAAAGTCTGTTTTAGATCTTTTGATACAGATGCTGAATAACAGATTCTTCACTAGTGTAATAATTGCATCAGTATAGATATACTCTAGAATAATATGCCATTTCATAAGTGTTTTTATCAGAGAGTTGTGATTGCTAGATTGATCATTAGATTTCCTCACAGTTGTCAACATTGCATTTTTATAATTGTAAGATTTGATCATAAAATGAACAGTCTGAGATGAATAATAAACATCTATTTGAGATTCTCATTCTATTATCTTATAGATCAATTCTTTGAATGTATGAATAATAATAAAATTAACATCATTCAGAGCTCTTATTGTAAAATAAGAAGAAGTGATATCAGATAGTTGATATCTGAAACCTTGATCTTCTAGCTTCACAAAGAATAGAAAATTGACAGTAAGATTGAGAATTCAGTGAATATAACTCACTGAAATATCTCTCTTTTCTGATTCTAGAAGAATATCATCTATTTTCTCAACTCATTCTACATCATCATTCACAGTGATTATCTCTAAATCTCTCTCAAACAACTTTGCATACATCAATAAGTGTCTTTTACTTATCATATTAAAGCTTGCACAGATATTGAGATATCAAGATTTGAATATTATAGCAGACAATATAGATAAAGCAAATACTGTATTGATACTAAATTATAAGATAAAAAGATCTGACACTCTGATATCAGTAGATTTGTCATTATTCTTATTCTTTTTCTTATTCTTTTTCTTCTTTTTAGCATTCTCAGTATTGTCAGTATTCTTATTATTTTTATTCTTCTTCCTCCATCACTCAGATGCTTTGTCAGAGTTCAGATAATAGTAATTAATCTTTATATACTTTGAGATCTTACAGTATTCACACTATAAGATCATGATAGTAATTGTAGTGTTATCATCATTATCATTAATAATTATATTGATCTTTGAAACTTTGAGATGTTCAGAACCCTCTGACTTATTTATTCAATGAGTAATTTATTTTGTAAGATTATTGATATCTAAATTGATAATCAGACTCTGACTTATTTTATAGAATGTATTAAAATATGATTTGACATAGATTCTCTGATAATTTTAAAGATTAATAATAAAGAAATTATAAAGATAGTTCTCACTGCAGTTTTTCATTAGTTGTCACATGCAAGCAGACAGATAGTAATATTAATATATATACATCAAATAATCATCATTCTTGACATGCAAGTGGATAAATTCTTTGAGAATATTAATTCTTTTCTTTTCTAGAGATATTGTATATACTGCACTTATCTTATACTATAGAGTCATCACATTGTCAGATTGAATGAATCTCATAATCAAATAGACAGAATCTATCAGAAATTATAACATACAACAGAAGAGTAGCTTTAAATATATCATTTAATATTATTATTTAAGTGTTAATAAATCTTCAGATAATTTCTGTTGATTTTTATTGAGAATATCTGCATCATCAATCATCTCTGTATTCAAGAAAAATACTATCTTTCACATCTGATAGTTGATATTATCAAATATAATAACAGACTTTGTATTCAATAAGATCTGTACTTTCTTCTAATATTCACAAGTCAGCATATTCAGATCTTCTTCTGATATAGAGTTTGAGAAAAATAAAGATAAAGAAGAAGATGATGAAGAAGATGACAGTATATATACTGATATCAGTTACTTACAAAGTGCAATGAGATCTGCTGCTGCTATAATCACTATATTATTAAAATTCAGTATAGATATCAGTATAGAACTGAGTGTGCTATTCTCAGATTCTTTATATTCTGACATCTTGTCAGTATCTTATACTGAGTCAGAGATTGTTATATCTTTCTCTGCTATTGTATATTCAGTTTGATCACTCTTCACTTCTGAGATGAATTTTTATTCAGTAACAGAGAGAATAAACTAAGAAACTCTTGATTGCAAATATAATATCTTCTTATATTCTGATATAAAGATCACAGATAATCAAGAATCACTTATAATCAATCTTAGAGAATTCTGAATGAAAATAAATAAATAAGTTTTTAATTTCTTCAAGATAGTAATGAAATCTCTGCAGCAGTCTCAATAGTAATTTCATCAATTATATTACTTTTATAGACAAAGAGCTCTCTTTTCAGAGGAATAATATCTAACTCATTCAATATAACATCAGTTACAGCATATTCTAATTAAAATGTCTGTTTTTATTAAAAATCTGCTATCTGGGCCATAACCTGTGGGATGGTTGATCTTGTTATTGTTGTGGTCACTAGCTAACTATATAGGGGTAATCACGTGCGGTGGAGGGCCACCTGGGCAACTAGTGCCCAACACATCTGCGGGGTTCCTCTAGGACGAGTCAATCTGACTTAGCTTGCCTCCTGTGCATGGATCTTGAGATATTGATTCCATTCGGGTAACTCCCTAATGGGACCCGGGGACGGGTGGTTTAGGCGTCTCATTTGGGGGTGGTGAAGCCTATATTACCGTTAAAGACAGTTAAAGCCAGAGCCAGGGGCGGCATGACCCCCGCTGCACTTCCCATACAGTACAGTACGGGATGGTTACCATACATGGTACAGTACAGGTTTCATCCCTTTTGTCGAGGAAACAAAGAACACCCAAGAACACCCATCCCCATCCCCAATTGCAATCCACCAGCCAACACGCCATCCTCCAATACCGTCCTCCAACAGGCCGGATAGGGACAAAACCCAACATAATACCAGCATATCCGCATATAGGCACCTTCATCCTAGCCTGGTGCCGCGTCCAACAATGGAGCAACAGCTCCTCCAGTTGCTGGCAGACACCCAATCTCCTGCCCCCGCAACCCGCAACACAGCAGAAGTTCAAATCCTCACTCTCTATACAAACGAATCCTTCCCCCTATGTCTCGCCTCCATCGCCTCTCACAAGTCCGTCCCCATCCCTCTCCGCCAATCTGCCCTGCTCGTCCTGCGCACTTTTGTGCTCGCAGCATGGTCCCCCCACCTTGAAGAGTTCAAGGGCCAGGTGCTCATCAACAATGCCAACAAGGCCCAGCTGCGCCGCGTCTTGTTTGATCTGGCCACCTCTGCTGATGCTGACGAGCGCAAGGTGAAAGCCTCCGCGAGCTATGTCGTGAGCAAGATTGCCAGTGCTGATTTCCCCGAGGAGTGGCCTGAGCTGCTGCCCGGTCTGCTGCAAATCATTCCGAACAGCAGCGATGTGCAGCTGCACGGCGCGCTGAGGGTGTTGTCGGATCTGGTCGAGAGTGGGTTCAGCGAGGAGCAGTTTTTTTCCGTGGCAAGGGACCTGGTGTCGACTGTCTTTGCCGTCGCGACGAACCCGGCTAGAAAACCTGTGCTGCGCGCCCTCGCTGTGTCTGTTTTCCGCGCTTGTTTTGATACTCTGGAAATGGTCATTGAGCAGCATAAGGTAGCTGTTAAGCAGTTTTTGGATGAGGCGTTGAATGGCTGGTCACCGTTTTTCATTGCCACCATGAAGGAGCCCCTCCCTGCAACCCCGAGTGAGGAGGAGGAAGTTGGGAATGGGCCTGGACTGGAGGAGTGGCGGGGGTTGATTTCGTTGAAGTTGCAGGTTGTTAAGGTATAAACTACACCATACATTGACGACCTTTTATATATTAGGACTTTGCTAAGATTGGTACTTAGAA
>NW_025544806.1:894011-896230 GCF_000150115.1 Histoplasma capsulatum G186AR
GACATCGACGTATGTGGATTTTATCCCTCGTTATTCCCATACAGAGACATTCAGTTTCTAACATTTCTTTACAGGTGGAAACTACGCGAAGCTGCGCTTTTCATCCTCACGCAGCTTCTCCGCGACTTCAGCGACGTAGATCAGCAGATTTCCCTCGAGGCAGCCAGTGGATGTAATGAATTCGTTCGCTTCTGCATGGCGCAGGAAGACATATTCCTTCGAGCCCGTGGCTATCTTGTTTCAGGAATAATTGCAAGGACCGCAGGTGAAGGATTCCATCAGACTGCGCTGTCATACCTCGAGGCGTCCATCAAAGCCATCAGCGAAGATCCGTCAGAAGTCGTCCAAGTCTCATGTATCCGAGTGCTGCAGGATTTCCTACCCGCACTTCCAACATCCGTGACAAAACCATTGCAAATTCCCATTATCACCACCTTATCGGAATTCCTGTCGTCCCGTGATTTACGAGAGATGTTGGACAGCGACGACCTTAAATTTACCTTGCTTGATACCCTTCGCGATGCGATCATGATCGACCCCAGTGTTGTCATCTCGTCCATTGCCCTCGACGTCCTTTTCAACATCGCAAGTAACGGTTCAAGTAACTTCCAGCTAGCGACGATAGTCACAGAGACCTTTGAAGATGTTGTCCAATATATTTCTCAGCAGGGACCCGATGCATATATCCGCCTTTGCGAAAAAGTACTGCCGTCCTTAACCGGCGCTATCGACGTTGGGAACATGACCCAGGAAAACGCCCTCACAACCCTTGCTGCAGATCTTATCCGTGCCTTGACCGAATATGGCCTGGAGCCCCTTCCGCAGGGACTAGTAGCAAATATAATGCCCAAACTCAACCGCCTCCTGCTTGGCTCGACTGAAGGAAACATTCTCCCCGCTGCAACCATCGCCGTGAAAAACATGCTCCAGCATGACTCTACCCAATTCCTCAGCTGGCAAGACCCACAAACAGGCAAAGGCGCCGTTGAAGTCGTTCTGATAATCATTGATCACCTCCTCAGCCAATCTGTCGATGACAACGCAGCCGAAGAGGTTGGCGGCCTTGCAGCAGAACTTGTCGAGAAAGCCGGCTCCGAGAAACTAGGACCATATCTAACTCAGCTCCTCCACGCCGTCGCGCATCGCCTCGCCACGGCGCAGAAGGCGCAATTCATCCAATCGCTAATCCTCGTCTTCGCACGGCTATCCCTCATCAGTGCACGCGAGGTAGTCGACTTTCTCTCCACGCTGACAATAGACGGGCAGTCCGGGCTCACGGTGGTCTTCTCCAAGTGGCTCGAGAACAGCATCACGTTCGCGGGCTACGACGAGATACGGCAGAACGTTATTGCGCTGTCGAAGATCTACCAGCTGGATGACCCGCGCGTGGTGCAGGTGCAGGTTAAGGGGGAGCTGATTATTCAGGATACGGGCCGCATCAAGACGCGCTCGCAGGCGCGCATGGACCCAGATCGCTATACAATTGTCTCGGCGCCGTTGAAGATTATCAAAGTCCTTACGGAGGAACTTTTGTCTGCGTCTGGGAATCGGGATATGGATGCCGCTGCTGCCGCTGCTGCTGCCGGGGGTACCCAAACTGGGGGAGGAGCGGGATCGCGCACAGGTGAAGCTGAAGATGACGACGACGGCGAGAATGACGATTGGGAAGATGTTTCAGGACCGGACAACGTGCTTGATCTTGGATTGGGGATCACGAAGCACGAGCTCATGGGGTATTTGGGTGAGGATGGTGGGGTGGCGATGAGACAGAGGGATGATGAGACGTTAGCATATCTGATGGGATTTTTTAGGGAGGTTGCGCCCACGCCGAGGTTTCAGGAGCTGTTTGCGTTGTTGAATGCGAGGGAGCAGGAGGCGTTGAGGAGTTTGGGTCAGTAGGAGATGACTGAATCCCTTGGGAAAGGTGAGGCGAGGTGAAAAAAAAAAAAAATGAGGTGATGTGAATTTAGGTGAAGCCTGTTGGTTATGACAATTCGATCCGCCTATCGCCAATGAATATATTATGCACGTAGAAGGGGAGTGGCATGTTTTGTCATGAGATTCAGATTTTATTGCTCTCTTTTTATTTTGCGTTCCCTTCTTCCCTTTCTTTTAAACGAGCTATGAATTAGAATACACAAAAGGAACCCCCTTTCCTTTTTACGACTTTTTTTCTTCTTCTTTTTTTGTTTTCAATCTGGAGGATGCCGCCTTCTATG